>NC_135978.1:34375020-34381880 GCF_053455715.1 Rhinoraja longicauda | reverse complement strand
TTGGTGTGGGCCGGTGGGACTAGTGTAGATGGGGCATATTGGTTCGTGTGGGCAGGTGGGACTAGTGTAGATGGGGCATGTTGGTCGGTGTGGGCAGGTGGGACTAGTGTAGATGCGGCATGTTGGCCGGTGTGGACAGGTGGGATTAGTGTAGATGGGGCATGTTGGCCGGTGTGGGCAGGTGCGACTAGTGTGGATGGGGCCTGGTGGCCGGTGTGGGCAGGTGGGTCTAGTGTAGATAGGGCATGTTGGTCGGTGTGGGCAGGTGGGACTAGTGTAGATGGGGCATGTTGGCCGTTATGGGTGGGAAGGTGGGAATAGTGTAGATGGGGCACGTTGGCCGGTGTGGGCAGGTGGGACTAGTGTAGATGGGGCATGTTGGTCGGTGTGGGCAGGTGGGACTAGTGTAGATGGGGCATGTTGGTCGGTGTGGGAAATAGACAATAGACAATAGACAATAGGTACAGGAGTAGGCCATTCGGCCCATCGAGCCAGCACCGCCATTCAATGTGATCCTGGCTGATCATTCTCAATCAGTACCCCGTTCCTGCTTTCTCCCCATACCCCCTGACTCCGCTATCCTTAAGAGCTCTATATAGCTCTCTCTTGAATGTATTCAGAGAATTGGCCTCCACTGCCCTCTAAGGCAGAGAATTCCACAGATTCACAACTCTCTGAATAAAAAAGTTTTTCCACATCTCTGTTCTAGATGGCCTACCCCTTATTCTTAAACTGTGGCCCCTGGTTGTGGACTCCCCCAACATTGGGAACATGTTTCCTACCTCTAACATGTCCAACCCCTTAATAATCTTATACGTTTCGATAAGATCCCCTCTCATCCTTCTAAATTCCAGTGTAGATGGGGCACGTTGGTTAGTGTGGGCAGGTGGGACTAGTGTAGATGGGGCATGTTGGTCGGTGTGGGACAAGTGTAGATGGGACATGTTGGTCGGTGTGGGCAGGTGGGACTAGTGTAGATGGGGCATGTTGGTCGGTGTGAGCAGGTGGGACTAATGTAGATGGGGCATGTTGGTCGGTGTGGGCATGTGGGACTAGTGTAGATGGGGCATGTTGGCCGGTGTGGGCAGCTGGGACTAGTGTAGATGGGGCATGTTGGTCGGTGTGGGCAGGTGGGACTAGTGTTGATGGGACATGTTGGTCGGTGTGGGCAAGTGGGACTAGTGTAGACGGGGCATGTTGGTCGGTGTGGGCAGGTGGGACTAGTCTAGATGGGACATGTTCGTCGGTGTGGGTAGGTGGGACTGGTGTAGATGGGGCCTGTTGGTCGGTGTGGGCAGGTGGGACTAGTGTAGATGGGCATGTTGGGCCGTGTGGGCAGGAGGGACTAGTGTAGATGGGGCATGTTGATCGGCGTGGTCTGGTGGGACTAGTGTGGATGGGGCATGTTGGCCGGTGTGGGCAGGTGGGACTAGTGTAGATGGGGCATGTTGGTCGGTGTGGGCAGGTGGGACTAGTGTAGATGGGGCATGTTGGTCTGTGTGGGCATGTGGGACTAGTGTAGATGGGGCATGTTGGTCGGTGTGGGCCGATGGGACTAGTGTAGATGGGGCATGTTGGTCAGTGTGGGCAGGTGGGACTAGTGTAGATGGGTCCTGTTGGTTGGTGTGGGCAGGTGGGACTAGTGTAGATGGGGCATGTTGGTCGGTGTGGGACTAGTGTAGATGGGGCATGTTGGTCGGTGTGGGACTAGTGTAGATGGGGCATGTTGGTAGGTGTGAGCAGGTGGGACTAGTGTACATAGAAAATAGGTGCAGGAGTAGGCCATTCGGCCCTTCGAGCCTAGATGGGGCATGTTGGTCGGTGACGGGCAGTTGGGACTAGTGTAGATGGGGCATGTTGGTCGGTGTGGGCAGGTGGGACTAATGTAGATGGGGCATGTTGGTCGGTGTGGGCATGTGGGACTATTGTAGATGGGGCATGTTGGTCGGTGTGGGACTAGTGTGGATGGGGCATGTTGGTCGGTGTGGGCAGGTGGGACTAGTGTAGATGGGGCATATTGGTCGGTGTGGGCGGGTGGGACTATTCTAGATGGGGAATGTTAGCCGATGTGGGCAAGTGGGACAAGTGTAGATGGGCATGTTGGTCGGTGTGGGCAGGTGGGACTAGTGTAGATGGGGCATGTTGGTCGGTGTGGGCAGGTGGGACTAGTGTAGATGGGGCATGTTAATCGGTGTTGTACTAGTGTAGATGGGGCATGTTGGTCGGTGTGCGACTAGTGTAGATGGGGCATGTTGGTCGGTGTGGGCAGGTAGGACTAGTGTAGATGGGGCCTGGTGGCCGGTGTGGGCAGGTGGGACTAGTATAGATGGGGCATGTTGGCCGGTGTTGGCAGCTGGGACTAGTGTAGATGGGGCATGTTTGTCGGTGTGGGCAGGTGGGACTAGTGTTGATGGGACATGTTGGTCGGTGTGGGCAAGTGGGACTAGTGTAGACGGGGCATGTTGGTCGGTGTGGGCAGGTGGGACTAGTGTAGATGGGACATGTTCGTCGGTGTGGGTAGGTGGGACTGGTGTAGATGGGGCATGTTGGTAGGTGTGGGACTAGTGTAGATGGGGCATGTTGGTCAGTGTGGGCAGGTGGGACTAGTGTAGATGGGGCATGTTGGTCGGTGTGGGACTAGTGTAGATGGGGCATGTTGGTAGGTGTGTGCAGGTGGGACTAGTGTACATAGAAAATAGGTGGGGACGGCACGTGATGACGTAGGCACAGGTCGTGGTATTCCAGCTCCTCTGAACAAAACTTAGAAAAGTACCGAGTAAAATTGAACAAAGTTTCTTAGAAAGTCTATAATTCTCTATAAAGATTGGGGGATTATTTAGACATGTCTCCTAAACAAAACCTGAAGAAACCCACCGGGTTAAAGAGATCGGGTGAGAAGAGAGAAGGAGGCCCTGTTGCGTTGGAGAATCCTCGTGCTCAAGTTGAGAGGACTGGTCCCGAAGAAAGGAAAGCCGGAGCGGCGACACCCGGGAGGAAGCAGCATGCCTCGCGTGAATACGGGGATCCGCGCATGCGCGAACAAGGGGGACCGCGCATGCGCGAAATGTCACAAGGCAAGTTAAAGAAACTACAATCCCAGGAGGCCTCTGCCACAGATAGTGACACCGACCAGGACCAAGAACATACAGACGATCAAGAAGATTCATCAGAAGGAGAACCTTGCCTTCCAGATAGACCTAAAGGTATAATTGAAAGTAAAAAATATAGGGGAAGTATAGAAGAGATCTTAAAAGAAGTATGTGAACAATTAAAAAATAATACCATTGCTATCAACAGAAGTTTAAAAAAAATGGACAAATTGGATAAAAAAGTTTAAAAACTGGAAGTTAAGACTGAAGATACTACTGAAAGAGTGAATAAGATCGAAGACAACGTAACTGCTTGGATAACAGAAAGGAAACAGATATTTGAAAAACTGGACTTGTTGGAGAATACTAGTAGATGAAACAATATAACGATTGTTGGTCTTGAAGAAGGCGCAGAGGGAGAAGACTCAATAGAATTCTTTCGAAAGTGGATTCCGAATATTTTGGAAATGGAAAAAAGTGATATTGAAATTGAAAGGGCACATAGGGCATTAAGACCAAGTCCAAAACAGGGTCAGTATCCGAGATCAATTCTCATAAAATTATTGAGATATCAAGATAAAGAAAGAATTTTGAAGGCGGCTGTACAATGCAAAACGAATTCTGCTCCTCTGAAAAGTGGAGAGAATAATCTTTTTTTCTATCCTGATATAAGTTATGAGCTTCTAAATAGAAGGAAGGAATTTAACCCTGCGAAAAAAGCCCTGTGGCATAAAGGTTATCGATTTTACCTGCGATACCCTGCAACATTGAAAATTTTTATGGAAAAAGAAGGAAACAAATTTTTTACTGATCACAAGGAAGCTGAGGAATTTGCTTTAAAACTTCCAAAGGCTCAACAGATACAAGAAGATTGACAAGGAGACATGGACTGAAACGGATATGAACGGAGAGAAGATAAAGGATATGAAATGTAAAGAGTTAATGAAAAATGAATGGGAGAAAAGGTTATGCTAGTTCGGGGGGGGGGGGGGGGTGGGTGGAGAACCACCAATTGATGACTGCGGGATTCATGTGTATATTCATGGCGTGTGTCATGACCCGTAAAATGGAGGGGGGTAATGCTGTTTTCTTTTTTATAAACAGCATTAGTTGGGGGTTACTTTGGGTTTCTTTAACTATTCCTTTTTCTTTTTCTTTTTCTTTTTCTTCTTTTGGCCTGGATGTTGGGGGGGGGATGTACAGCAACACGGTGAATTTTAAGGAAACTCCCCAAAGAACCATGAGAAACGAGGTGTTAAGTAATGTTATAGATAGGAGTAATTTTGTTAAGAATAATGGTTAAATTACTGAACTTTTTGAGTTTTAATGTTAATGGGTTAAATGGACCTATAAAAAGGAAGAGAATTTTAACACAGATGAAAAAATTGGAAGTGGATATAGCTTTCTTACAAGAAACACATCTAACGGAAAAAGAACATCAAAAGTTAAAGAGAGATTGGGTAGGAAGTATGGTAGCATCTTCTTTTAATTCAAAAGCAAGAGGGGTTGCGATCCTATTTAAGAAAACGCTACCAATTAAGATACAAAATATTGTAAGTGACCCAGTAGGTAGATTTATAATTGTACATTGTCAAATTTTCTCAGAATTGTGGACTTTAATGAATATATATGCACCAAATACAGATGATGAGAAGTTTGTGCAGGATACTTTTCTAAATCTAGCGGAAGCACATGAAAATATATTGATAGGGGGAGATTTCAATTTTTGTTTAGATCCAGAAATGGATTGATCATCAAGGACAACGACAAGGACAAGAGCAGCGAAGACAACCTTGAATTTAATGGAAAGTTTAAATTTAATAGATGTTTGGAGGAAAAGCCATCCCAAGGAAAGAGATTACTCTTTTTATTCCAATAGACATGATACATATTCTAGAATAGATCTATTTTTGATTTCAGCTCAATTAAGCGGTAGAATAATACAAATAGATTACAAGGCTAGATTGTTATCGGACCACTCACCATTATTAATGAAAATTACGATGCCAGATAAAGAACAGTCAGTGTATAGATGGAGACTCAACTCTTTACTATTGAAAAGGCAAGACTTCTGTGATTTTATTCGAGGACAAATAGAATTATATTTGGAAACAAATTTAAATTCAGTGGATGATAAATTTATTGTATGGGATGCAATGAAGGCTTATTTGAGAGGCCAAATTATAAGCTACTCATCTAAGATAAAGAAAGACTATAGGAAGGAATCTGAAAGATTAGAAAAAGAAATCACTGTATTAGAAAAAGACTTACAGAAAACTTCTTCAGATACAAAAAAAACACAACTTGCAAATAAAAAATTTCAATACAATACTTTACATACTCACAGAACAGAAAAACTAATATTACGAACTAACCAAAGATATTATGAATTAGGAGAAAGAGCGCACAAGGTATTGGCATGGCAACTGAAAGAAGAACAAATATCAAGAACAATAAATTCAATTAGAACAGATCAGAACATTATTACTTATAAACCTAGAGAAATCAATGAGGTATTTAAGCAATTCTACACTAATCTGTACCATTCTGAATCTGAAAAGGATGAAATTAAGATAAATAATTTTTTATCCAAGATACAATTACCAACAATCTCTAATGAGGAGCAGATGGGACTAAATGCCTCCTTTACTTTGAGAGAGGTGGAGGAAGTATTATATTCTTTACCAAGTAATAAATCTCCAGGGGAAGATGGTTTCCCGCCTGAGTTCTATAAAAAATTTAAAGATTTGTTGTTACCACTATTTATGGAAGTGATACATCAAGCGGAAAAAACTTCTACATTACCAGACTCCTTCTCACTGGCAATTATAACCGTAATTTTAAAAAAAGGGAAAGACCCTTTAAATGCATCTTCGTATAGACCAATAGCATTGTTGAATGCAGATTATAAAATAGTTGCTAAACTTTTAGCAAGGAGATTGGCAGAATATTTACCGAAGCTGGTTAAAGAGGACCAAACTGGATTTGTCAAAAAAAGGAAAATATCTGATAATGTAGCAAGATTTATAAGTATTTTACATTTAGCACAGAAAAGAAAGGAATTGAGCGTAGCAGTTGCTTTAGATGCTGAAAAGGCGTTTGACAGGTTAGAATGGGACTT
Organism: Rhinoraja longicauda; assembly: GCF_053455715.1. NCBI lineage: Eukaryota > Metazoa > Chordata > Chondrichthyes > Rajiformes > Arhynchobatidae > Rhinoraja > Rhinoraja longicauda. The sequence continues at coordinate 34,375,670 of NC_135978.1, read as the reverse complement.
TTTATTTAAAGTATTAGAGAAGTACGGATTAGGAAATGGTTTTATTAACTGGGTAAAAGCTCTTTATAAACAACCTAAAGCCAAAGTGGTGACAAATGGCCAATCTTCTCAATCATTTAATTTGGAAAGATCTAGTAGACAGGGATGTCCCTTGTCACCGGCTTTATTTGTATTGGCCATTGAACCTCTGGCAGAGCTAATAAGATCAGATTTAGATATTAAAGGATTTAAAGTTAATCAGGAAGATCACAAAATTACTTTATTTGCAGATGATGTCTTAATTTGTCTTACTAGACCATTGGAATCCTTAAGAAAATTATATTTCAGACTGGAAGAATATGGGAAATTATCAGGATATAAAATTAATAAACATAAAACTGAAATAATGCCTCTTGTTGAAGGTAATTATGATCAATGTAAAAGAGAAAGTCAGTTTAAATGGCAAAAAGAAGGCATTAAGTTTTTAGGAGTTAAAGTAGATAATAAGTTAAATAATTTGTATAAATTAAATTATAAACCACTAATAAAAAAAATAGATGAGGACCTGAAGAAATGGATGAATCTTCCAATTACATTGATAGGGAGAGTGAATTGTATTAAGATGAATATTTTTCCGAGGATACAGTATTTATTTTCAACACTGCCTATAC
>NC_135978.1:34367520-34374520 GCF_053455715.1 Rhinoraja longicauda | reverse complement strand
AGGGATCTTGTGTTGATCAGGGCCACTTTAGCAGGGACAGCAGGTGAGCTTCGGTCCGGTAGCGGCTCCCACGCCAGCGGGCGGAGGTTCAGGGAGACCACGCCGCTGCGCTTCACAGATGGCCTCGCTGGGAGCCCACAGGCCGGCAGTCCAGGGACCGGGATGATCGGTCGAAGAGCGGCATACCTGAGCTCGAGGGAGCGCCGGTGGATGGAGCTGTAAGGTCGACCAGGTCCGACTTCGCAGCGCTGGGCGAGGTAGGCCGATGTTGGATGAGCGCGGGCGAGGTTTTTTTAATTTTCAAATGTTCCCGCGCGTTTACCCCGCCTCCTAGCGCGGTGCGTGCGGCGGTGGATGTAAGGCTGGGCCCGCACATCTACCGGGAGTTGATCGAGGAGCGATCGCTGGAAGAAACTTTGTCCGGGACCTGGACTGAAGAAGTCGACGACGGAGGGTCGGATCAACAGGAGGGTTCGGCGGTCGTAAACCAAAGTGGCTCGAAGAACACTACGATCTCCAGGTGAGCGACGACAGGCAGCCAAACACAACGGCGCGGCCATCTTGGGTTGCGTTGCGTTCACTGTAGAACTGGACACGTGCAGTTGGAGAACTCGAATTCTGTGAAAACAGAAAGGAAAGAATTCGTGCAAAAAAAATTATTTACTGTGCCGAGGTGCCCCGCTCGAACGACGGATGAAGCAATGCATCTATGACCGATGAAAGATCCTGCTGGTTTGGCGTTGTTGTAAACACTGCAGGTGACAGGCGCTTTAGGTTTTAGCTTCAGTTTTAGGTTTAATATTGTTGCATGTACCCAGGTAGAGCAAACAACTTTGTTCTGCATGCTATCCAAACAGATTACATTTCTCATATATTGATGCTGTCGGTTCAAACTCGTGGACAAAGGGCACTTGTGTGTGTGGATCCACTCAAAGCGTGGTAACTGTATGGATTCGCACAGCGGGTGGAAGACATATAGAATGAGGTGCAAAAGGAGGTCGTTGAAATACAAACTGTAGATGGGCTATTGCATGCCTATTTAACATCATTTAAAATACATTTGGACAAGCACATCTAGGAAGAGTTGAGAGTGATCCACGGCAACGGCGGTAGTTGGGACTTTGTAGATGGGGTACATTGATCGGCGTTGGCAGGCTGGGTGGAAGGACCTGTCCCGGCGGTGTATGACACATGACAATAGATAGAGAAAAGTGGAAGTTACAGAGTGCAGAATCCATGTATCAGCACTGCAGCGCATGGTTGTACATCTGTACCTCAGACGAAGTTCAATGTCCATGATGGGTAGAGGGAATTGAATTAGTATCCTAGCCTATGGAAGGACCGCCCAATAACGGAGGAAATGAACCTATTCCTAAGTCTGGTGATGCGCGCTTTCAATAGACAATAGACAATAGGTGCAGGAGTAGGCCATTCAGCCCTTCGAGCCAGCACCGCCATTCAATGCGATCATGGCTGATCACTCTCAATCAGTACCCCGTTCCTGCCTTCTCCCCATACCCCCTCACTCCGCTATCCTTAAGAGCTCTATCCAGCTCTCTCTTGAAAGCATCCAACGAACTGGCCTCCACTGCCTTCTGAGGCAGAGAATTCCACACCTTCACCACCCTCTGACTGAAAAAGTTCTTCCTCATCTCCGTTCTAAATGGCCTACCCCTTATTCTCAAACTGTGGCCCCTTGTTCTGGACTCCCCCAACATTGGGAACATGTTATCTGCCTCTAATGTGTCCAATCCCCTAATTATCCGTGGGCGGCACGGTGGCGCAGCGGTAGAGTTGCTGCTTTACAGCGAATGCAGCGCTGGAGACTCAGGTTCGATCCTGACTACGGCTGCTGCACTGTAAGGAGTTTGTACGTTCTCCCCGTGACCTGCGTGGGTTTTCTCCGAGATCTTCGGTTTCCTCCCACACTCCAAAGACGTACAGGTATGTAGGTTAATTGGCTGGGTAAATGTAAAAAAAAATTGTCCCTAGTGGGTGTAGGATAGTGTTAATGTACGGGGATCGCTGGGCGGCACGGACTTGGAGGGCCGAAAAGGCCTGTTTCCGGCTGTATATATATGATGATGATGATGATGATATCTTATATATTTCAATAAGATCCCCCCTCATCCTTCTAAATTCCAGTGTATACAAGCCCAATCGCACCAGCCTTTCAACATACGACAGTCCCGCCATTCCGGGAATTAACCTAGTGAACCTACGCTGCACGCCCTCCATAGCAAGAATATCCTTCCTCAAATTTGGAGACCAAAACTGCACACAGTACTCCAGGTGCGGTCTCACCAGGGCCCGGTACAACTGTAGAAGGACCTCTTTGCTCCTATACTCAACTCCTCTTGTTACGAAGGCCAACATTCCATTGGCTTTCTTCACTGCCTGCTGAACCTGCATGCTTCCTTTCATTGACTGATGCACTAGGACACCCAGATCTCGTTGAACTCCCCCTCCTCCTAACTTGACACCATTCAGATAATAATCTGCCTTTCTATTCTTACTTCCAAAGTGAATAACCTCACACTTATCTACATTAAACTGCATCTGCCATGTATCCGCCCACTCACACAACCTGTCCAAGTCACCCTGCAGCCTTATTGCATCTTCCTCACAATTCACACTACCCCCCAACTTAGTATCATCTGCAAATTTGCTAATGGTACTTTTAATCCCTTCGTCTAAGTCATTAATGTATATCGTAAATAGCTGGGGTCCCAGCACCGAACCTTGCGGTACCCCACTGGTCACTGCCTGCCATTCCGAAAGGGACCCATTTATCCCCACTCTTTGCTTTCTGTCTGTCAACCAATTTTCTATCCATGTCAGTACCCTACCCCCAATACCATGTGCCCTAATTTTGCCCACTAATCTCCTATGTGGGACCTTGTCGAAGGCTTTCTGAAAGTCGAGGTACACCACATCCACTGACTCTCCCTTGTCAATTTTCCTAGTTACATCCTGTAAGGGGTTTCTGCGCCGAGCTTTCGCCCGACCTAAGGTCCCCGTGCCTTGCTCTGATCCCTTGACCAGGCCGTGCACACTGGTTCCCCGTGAGTGGTTCGACCCACTCACCCCTTACGGTTCTAGACACTGGGCTTAGATGCAGGAGCTCTTATAGTGCAGAAAAAAATTCAACCAGACCAGATTTTAAAACCAGGGTTTAAATGAAAAAGGCTTTTATTCAGCACTTGGGACTATTGTCCATGAATACTTATACAGTTCTATAATACATGACTATGAAACACATACCGAATCACACGAATACTTATAACTATGAATCATAAAACACACAGTTCTATAAGACATATACACGAATACCTTTTACTTATGAATTCTTAAACACAGTTCTGCAAGACACATACACGAATGTAAGATGGGGAACGCACGACGCATCGCAACCTTGACCAACACATATTTTAGTACACACCCAACGTTTATTCACAACCACCCTCCCCTCTACACTAAACTATGTCCAGGATATGTAGGATTTGGAATGCATGCTCACCATGGGGCTATTACTGGGGTTACTGGCTGTTCGTTTGGCAGTATTTCTCCTCGAGTTGCGTGCCTGTTCCTCTCTCTTGCATCCGTTTTTCTTGCCTGTCTTTTCTTCCTCCTGCATTCGTTTTCTTGCCTGCTTGCGTTTCCTGCAGGTTTTCTTCTCGAGTTGACTTAACTTCTTCTTCCAGTATTTCTTCTTTTGTTTAAAACCCAAAAGTAGTGGCCAGTTATACTGTTTCTGACCCGTCCTATCTCCCGCCAGATCTTGGAATCTCTTTGTTCAAAAAGATATGTATGAGGTTTTCTTCTGATCTGCGCTTATGTTCGGGGATGGCCAGAAGGTGTAAATTGGGATTTCATTGTGAGGTGATGGGTGTTAACTGGTTTCCCATCACCTACCAGGTAGTTTTCTATGGGCTATTGTGCCCCCTCACTGAGATGAACTGTTTAGGTCGGCTTGGGGCATTGTGAGTATGCTGATGTCAGCGCCACAGTGTCTGGACTCCGACCTGTTTCGTAGGTTTCTGCATGGCCAATACCCATCCTTTGTTCTGGCCATGGCTTTGCAGAAAACCTAGAGACTGGGATGTAAGGTTTTTACCTTTTTTTGTGGCTGGTCACGAGGTCCTGCAGCCATTTTAGGACCCACAGATTGTGACATCCTTTGGTAAACTGACTGCAGCCTTTCTCCGCTATCAGCCCCAGTCTCCCGTTTAAAATGTCCAAACTGCAGCTCTTTGGTTTTGTGTTGATTTCAGAATGAGGGAAAACTTCTCAAATCTTACAGTCCCTCCTGTTGATTTGCATAACCCCAGCTTATCGAATCAATTAAATAATGTGGTTGAGCAATGTTTTCCCGATTCTCCATATCCAGACCCCTGAGGTTTTAACTAAACTAGTGTTTCATTGCGAACGTACAGTCCCCATCTCTTAGGCTGACCTTTACTGCCCGTGTCCCGGGTAAAACTATATTACAAGTATGTACATTTTCATGTCGGACATATACACCTACACCTTGTCCCAGGCCGATGCCTCCGCCATCCTCCTACTGGTGTCAGCTGTAATGTAGGACACGAAAACAACACAACAGCAAAACGATACATTTTGTACATTTCTTCACAATCACTCTTGATACAAATTTGAAGAAAACAATACAAAAAACACAGTTTATACAAATTTTAAAGGGGACAATATAAAACACAGTCTACTCGGTGTGGAGGGGGGCACGTCCTCCTAGCAGCTTGCGGCTGGGTCCTGCTCGCCCACCCGCACGTAACGGTCTCTCCATTCTCCTTGATATACCCGGTAAGTCTTTCAGTTTCCCTGGGGCACCACTCCGGCAACCGCACCTCGGTGAGGTTTAAAATCACCGAGGCTACCGCGTAGTGCACCCCCTGGTACAATACCTGGTCAGTCAGTATCAGTACCAGGCCATTCCCGGGCCCCTTAGTGGTTTTTGGGCACTCACCCTCCTGTGCTACTGCCAGCGGAACTGTGGGAGGTGTCATGCGTGGTCTGGTGATGAGTTCAGTGGCGTTTACCGGGATCGGGGAAAGGGGGACCCCACAAGCCCGCGAGCTAACATCCCACCTCATCCCCTTACCGTCATCCTGCCACTGTCTCTGGAAAAATATGCTGTTGCCCGTGGGGCAACGATACCTTGAACCCCACATACACATATAAATCCCCTCATCCGGTTCCCACCATTTGTCCCAACACACACTCAACTGTTCTTTAGTCCCAGAAATAGTTCTGTGAGTGTTGTTGTTAAGTCTCTCCCACTCAACAGTGGAGTTGGCCATTGTCCTGCTCGTTTTCCTCAGCCACGACCGCCTGCTCGCGGGGACCTTCCCCGTGCATACCAGGCAGATCCTTTTGCCAACGGTGGCGCTGATCTTTTGGGCGATGATCTTGATCCTCGGGCACAATAATGAAGCGTCCCGATAAGCAAAACCTGGGGCGCTGGAATACTCTGAAGAGTTCGATCCCAGCCACCCCGGCCACCGGCCTTCATGGAAGTAAACTGCGGTCTCCTCCGCTTCTCTCCTTCCAGTCCCATCGGTCGTGATGGGAGCCGTGTCCCCGGAGCAGCCGTAGACGATGATGTCCTTGGTGTGGCCCCGATAGGTCCACCCACATCCGATCGCCGTGGCAAAGATCCACCACACGAGTGCCTCCTTCCACTCCAGAAAACAGATAAAGGAGAATGGTATAGCCAGCCTCTTGGGGAGCGCTTGGCTTTGTTAAACGCCTCTGCGGGCAGGTCTCTTGACCCCCAGCCTGCACCCCACACCCACACATCCTGGACGCATCAACTTTATTTAAACGCTAACTATCCCCACAAAACTTATCTAAAATACTTAAACTTATCTAAAATACCTATCCTTATCTATATTACCTAAAATATCCATATCTATAATAGCTTATCCTTATCTAAAATACCTATCCTTATCTAAATTTACCTAAAATATAATACAGTGCCGCCTTCCCAGGGCGGCTCAGCTAATCCCTGTCAGGGCTGCAGCGGGTCGTCTCCTGCGGCTGCACCACGCTGTCTCCCACCTTTGATCCTCCGCAGCCTGTCGCTGCCTGGCGGGGGCTAGGTCCCCTCCGGGACGTAAGCTCCCTCCTCCCTACTTGGCTCCCGTACCTCGGGGCGTGATTGACCTCTGGCCAAAACTTCCTAAGTTGGGGTTTCCTGCTGGACCTACGGAGGATCACCTTAGGCACTGCCCCCTGGACAGCCTGGCTGAGGACCGGTTCCTGCCGTGCCGCAGCTCGGGTACCCCCCGCAGCTGCCGACCCTGGCCCCGTCTCATCCAGCTCTGCCCCCTTGGTGCTGGGTATACCCGCGGCATCCGGCCTCACTCTACCTGTATCTACAGGTGATGAGCCTTCGCTCGCTACCCCCGCCTTCCTGGTGCTTGAGTCGGGGACGTTACTGTCGTCCCCCTCCGACTCCTCTTCCTCCGTAATGGGATCCAGCCCCTGGTCGAGCTGATCAGGCTCTTCCTCACCTGAATCCCACCCAAAACGGGAGACCCTCCATTCCTGGAGAATGTCCTCCCCCCTCACGCAGGCAACCTTGCCTGTCTGCGTGACCTGCCTCATCCTTGGCTGTGAACGCGCGCCAGCCTGTTCCTTCCCTGTGAACCCCGCCAGTGCGAAAGGGACCCCCGTGGACAGGGGAGAGTCAAAGGGTTCCTCTGTGTGGACCACGGTGCATGAAGCCCCCGTGTCCAACAGATAACTGCCCCTTTGCCTCTCCACTACCATCTCCACAAGCGGTCTCTTCCACGCATCGTAGCGGAGAGGACACAGATAGGCAGGCTGCGTGGGCTGATGTCATTGGGGAATGTCCAGTGCCCCCCTCGCACCCGGGGAGCCGGTAGCAACTGCCACCTTCCCCTGTGCGGCCCTGAGGGACTGCATCACCTCGATCATCGTTTCGATGATCTCGGGCTTAACTGGGACCTCGGTGCGC
>NC_135978.1:34364930-34367020 GCF_053455715.1 Rhinoraja longicauda | reverse complement strand
GGGGCATGTTTGTCGGTGTGGGCAGGTGCGACTAATGTAGATGGGGCATGTTAGCCAGTGTGGGACTAGTGTAGATGGGGCTTTTTGTTCGATGTGGGCAGGTGGGACCAGTGTAGATGGGGCATGTTGGGCGGTGTGGGCAGGTGGGACTAGTGTAGATGGGGCATGTTGGCTGGTGTGGTACTAGTGTAGATGGGGCCTGTTGGTCGGTGTGGGCAGGTGGGACTAGTGTAGATGGGGCATGTTGATCGGTGTGGGCAGGTGGGACTAGTGTAGATGGGGCATGTTGGTCGGTGTGGGCAGGTGGGACTAGTGCGGATGGGGCACGATGGCTGGTGTGGGTGGACAGGTGGGACTAGTGTAGTTGGGGCATGTTGGTCGGTGTGGGAAGGTGGGAGTAGTGTAGATGGGGCATGTTGGGCGGTGTGGGTGGGCAGGTGGGACTACTGTAGATGGGGCTTTTTGGTCGGTGTGGGCAGGTGGGAATAGTGTAGATGGGGCATGTTGGTCGGTGTGGGCAGGTGGGACTAGTGTAGATGGGGCATGTTGGTCGGTGTGGGCAGGTGGGACTAGTGTAGAAGGGGCATGTTGGACGGTGTGGCAGGTGGGACTAGTGTAGATGGGGCATGAAGGTCGGTGTGGGCAGGTGGGACTAGTGTAGATGGGGCATGTTGGTCGGTGTGGGACTAGTGTAGATGGGGCATGTTGGCCGGTGTGGGTGGGCAAGTGGGACTAGTGTAAATGGGGCATGTTGGTCGGTGTGGGCATGTGCGACTAGTGTAGATGGGGCACATTGGTCGGTGTGGGCAGGTGGGACTAGTGTAGATGGGGCATGTTGTTAGGTGTGGGTATGTGGGAATAATGTAGATGGGGCATGTTGGCCGGTGTGGGCAGGTGGGACTAGTGTAGATGGGGCATGTTGGTCGGTGTGGGCAGGTGGGACTACTGTAGATGGGGCTTTTTGGTCGGTGTGGGCAGGTGGGAATAGTGTAGATGGGGCATGTTGGTCGGTGTGGGCAGGTGGGACTAGTGTAGATGGGGCATGTTGGTCGGTGTGGGTAGGTGGGACTACTGTAGATGGGGCATGTTGGTCGGTGTGGGCAGGTGGGACTAGTGAAGATGGGGCATGTTGGTTGGCGTCGGTAGGTGGGACTAGTGTAGATGCGGCATGTTGGCCGGTGTGGGTGGGCAGGTGGGACAAGTGTAAATGGGGCATGTTGGTTGGTGTGGGCAGGTGGGACTAGTGTAGATGGGGCACGTTGGTCGGTGTGGGCAGGTGGGACTAGTGTGTAGATAGGGCATGTTGGCCGGTGTGTGAGTAGTGTAAATGGGGCATGTTGGTCGGTGTGGGCAGGTGGGACTAGTGTAGGTGGGGCATGTTGGCCGCTGTGGGCAGGTGGGACTAGTGTAGATGGGGCATGTTGGGCGGTGTGGGCAGGTGGGACTAGTGTAAGTGGGGCATGTTGGTCGGTGCGGTCAGGTGGGACTAGTGTAGATGGGGCATGTTGTTAGGTGTGGGTATGTGGGAATAATGTGGATGGGGCATGTTGGCCGGTGTGGGCAGGTGGGACTAGTGTAGATGGGGCATGTTGGTCATTGTGGGCAGGTGGGACTAGTGTAGATGGGGCATGTTGGCCGGTGTGGGCAGGTGCGACTAGTGTAGATGGGGCATGTTGGTCGGTGTGGGCAGGTGGGACTAGTGTAGATGGGGCATGTTGTTCATGTGTGGGCAGGTGGGACTAGTGTAGATGGGGCATGTTGGCCGGTGTGGGCAGGTAGGACTAGTATAGATGGGGCATGTTGGACGGTGTGGGCAGGTGGGACTAGTGTAGGTGGGGCATGTTGGCTGGTGTGGGCAGGTGGGACTAGTGTAGATGGGGCATGTTGGTCGGTGTGGGCGGGTGGGTCTAGTGTAGATGGGGCATGTTGGTCGGTGTGGGCATGTGGGACTCGTGTAGATGGGGCATGTTGAACGGTGTGGGCAGGTGGGACTAGTGTAAATGGGTCATGTTGGTTGGTGTGGGCAGGTGGGACTAGTGTAGATGGGGCATGTTGGCCGGTGTGGGCAGGTGGGACTAGTGTAGATGGGG
>NC_135978.1:34302430-34359930 GCF_053455715.1 Rhinoraja longicauda | reverse complement strand
CTCTGGATCATCAGTGGGTCCCATTTTAGGAATAAAATCACTGGCACGGACCCTCGGGTTGGTGGTTGATGGATCCTTGAGACTGGATCCTCTGTAACCTGAGTTCCTCTTCTTTCAACATATTGGCTTTTCTTTGTTCCTCCAAAAGAGCCCGGTTCGTCTCTATTTGGAGCTGGTTACTCTGAGCCAGCATCTTCAACATTTCCTCCATGTTGTTCTCACTGGTTCTCAATTGTGCCAAGCAGATAGTCAAATCACTGATGGACATTCGTACTCACCCACCCCTCCTTATCTGGCATTCTCCACCATTGTGATGTCTTGAGAGGTCGGGAGCTTTTCTCTTAAAGTTTGGGAAGTGTGGGTGCCGGAAATGAAGACAGAAAAGTTCTTGTTTTCAAACTTAAATTCCATATATTTAGTCTTTTCCAAAAACAGGTAAACTTAATTGTTTGCAGACAGGTACACAAAACCAAAACAGGTAGTTAAATCAAAACTGTAGCTTGCTGCGTTCTTACAAAATATAACTCAAAAACTGCTTCTCTCCCTGTCTGCTCCAGTCGTTGTCTCTCTCTGTCTGCTCCAGTCGTTGTCTCTCCCTGTCTGCTCCAGTCATTGTCTCTCCCTGTCTGTCTGCTCCAGTCGTTGTCTCTCTCTGTCTGCTCCAGTCGTTGTCTCTCCCTGTCTGCTCCAGTCGTTGTCTCTCTCTGTCTGCTCCAGTCGTTGTCTCTCCCTGTCTGCTCCAGTCGTTGTCTCTCCCTGTCTGCTCCAGTCGTTGTCTCTCCCTGTCTGCTCCAGTCGTTGTCTCTCCCTGTCTGCTCCTGTCTGCTCCAGTCGTTGTCTCTCCCTGTCTGCTCCAGTCGTTGTCTCTCCCTGTCTGCTCCTGTCTGCTCCAGTCGTTGTCTCTCCCTCTCTGCTCCAGTCGTTGTCTCTCCCTGTCTGCTCCAGTCGTTGTCTCTCCCTGTCTGCTCCAGTCGTTGTCTCTCTCTTTAAATACACTGCTTCCCTTCCCTTTTAGCTCTCTCACTGAGGCAATCAGCTCATCTGGTTCAGCTGGGCAGCAATCAGTGTCAGCAGCAATCAGTGTCAGCAGCAATCAGTGTCAGCAGGGCAGGCAGCCCTGCTGACCATGGGGTTTGTAGTCTTTTGTTGGCAGCCATGATGGTTTGTAGTCCTTGTTGCATCCACCGGGAGGAAATGTATCGCCCCTCTATGACTCTACCTCTCATGATATCACACAAGCTAAACCTAATCTACTGAATTAAACAAACTGACCCGTCTCCTGCGTCCATGGTGACACTCGTGAGTATCCTACTAGTAGTTTGAAGCTAGTCACAACCCAAGGCATGCGTGAAGTCAACGCAGGGATTTTGGATGCCCTGCCAGTCCCACTCTTAATAGGACGAGACTGCCCCCTGTTCCACAGACTCTGGAGGGAAATACAAGAGAGACGATCTAGGGAGACATCACTGCCCAGAGGTAAGAACAAGCATAGTAGAAGCAGTCCTAAGAATAGGTCCAGTGCTAGTTTAACGCCTACTTCTCCTCCAGTAAATGCTCTCCTGGGCGCGGTAGCATCATGCAGTGATACGGGGCCGGCTTCTGAAGGGGAGGGGCCGCAAGGAAACAAGGGCCATCATCAAGTAAGGATTCCAACTGGGTAGCAGACAGACCACCCCCGCTTTCAAGCCAGTATGGTACTGCTCAGCTCAAAGATCCTACATTGATAAATGTTAGAGGGTGTGGACCAGGGGCTGGGAAGTGGTTTAACTTACCCTCATTTTGCTATAAAGAATGGGCTTCTGTACCAGATGAAAAAAGGGCAAGATGAGGTAACAGAGCAGTTGTTAGTGCCAAAAGCTTTTGGTCCCACAGTGTTACAACTGGCGCATACACACTTGCTCGGGGCACATCTAGGAGTGGAAAAAACAAAAGACAGAATTCTGCAGAGGTTCTTTTGGCCAGGCATCCACAAAGAAGTTGAAAATTATTGCCGTAGTTGTCCAGAATGCCAGCTCACTGCCCCCCGGCCCTCATTTAGGAATCCCCTTATCCCACTACCAATCATTGAAGTCCCCTTTGAAAGGATTGGGTTAGATATTGTGGGCCCCCTACCCAAAAGTGCTCGGGGGCATCAGTATATTCTGGTCCTGGTAGACTATGCTACCCGTTATCCCGAGGCTGTACCCCTCAGAAAGGCTACAGCCCAGCATATCTCAAAGGAACTGTTCCTCCTGTGCAGTAGAGTAGGGATTCCAAAAGAAATATTAACAGGTTCATGTCTCGTGTCACCAAGGGCCTGTGCTCCCTCCTAAGGATCAAGCACCTCAGAACATCAGTATACCACCCTCAAACTGACGGTCTGGTAGAGAGGATCAACAAGACCCTTAAAGCCATGCTAAGGAAGTCAATTGAAAGAGATGGGCGCAACTGGGACCAGCTCCTTCCGTACCTGATGTTTGCAGTTAGGGAGGTGCCCCAAGCTTCTACAGGCTTCTCACCCTTTGAGGTCCTATACTGTCACAAACCCAGGGGGCTTCTTGACCTAGCTAAAGAAGCATGGGAGAAACAGCCTAGTCCTCACCACACTATTATTGAGCATGTGGAGGCCATGAAAGACAGGGTGGCTACTATCTATCCTATTGTCAGAGAACATATGGAAAAGCTCAAAGGGAACAGCAAGCATCCTACAACCGCCCTGCACAGCCCCGAGAGTTCCAGCCAAGCGACCGGGTTCTGGTTCTGGTGCCCACTGTTGAGTCTAAATTTTTAGCCACTTGGCAGGGGCCATACGAAATCATCGAAACGGTGGGAGAGGTAAACTACAAGGTAAAGCAACCGGGAAGGAGAAAACCAGAACAGACTTACCACGTGAATCTGCTGAAAAAATGGCACCCGGCAGAGGTTCTATTAAGTTGTTTACCCCCAAAAGAGTCAGGAGCACCACCAAGAGATGACATAAAGGTGGGCCCAGAGCTGTCACCGCAGCAACGTCAAGAGTGCATGGAGCTGGTTGACCGTAACCAAGATGTGTTCTCGGCCAAGCCGGGCACTACACATCTCGCGGTACATGAAATTCGCACTAAGCCTGGAAAGGTAGTCCATCAGCGGCCCTATAGAGTTCCAGAAGCCCATAAGGAAACAATTAGAGAGGAAATTAAAAAGATGCTTGAACTAGGAGTTATTGAAGAATCCCAATTGTACTGGTCCCCAAACCTGATACGTCGACTCGATTCTGCAATGACTTTAGAAAACTAAATGAAGTGTCCGAGTTCGACGCTTACCCCATGCCCCTGGTAGATGAACTAATAGACCGTCTGGGAATGGCTCGCTTCATCACAACCCTTGACCTCACAAAGGGGTACTGGCAAGTTTCGCCTTCCCTAGATGCCCGAGAGAAAACAGCCTTTGCAACAACTGATGGGCTTTTCCAGTACACCAAGTTACCATTTGGTCTACACGGACGCCTGTCACCTTCCAGTGGCTGATGGACCGGGTCCTGCAGCCCCACAAAGAATATGCAGCAGCCTATTTAGATGACATAGTGATACATAGCACAGATTGGGAAAGTCATTTGCCCCGAGTACAGAAGGTATTGGATGCTCTTCGTGTAGCAGGTCTCACAGCTAATCCCTGCAAGTGCAGGCTAGCCTATAGTGAAACAGAGTACCTTGGTTACACAATAGGGCGTGGCCTTGTTAAACCTCAAGATGCTAAACTAAGGGCCATCCAAGATTGGCCACGACCTGTATCAAAGAGACAAGTAAAATCCTTTATAGGCCTTGGAAACTACTATAGACGCGTTGTTCCCAACTTCTCTGATCTAATTGCCCCCCTAACAGATCTAACAACTAAAAGACAGTCCCGAATGGTAAAATGGTCACAGGAAGCAGAGGAGGCTTTCACCAGCCTGAAGAAGGCCTTGTGTTCCCACCCAGTTCTAGCCGTCCAAGGAGTTTGTTGTTCAGGTAGATGCCTCAGAGGTGGGTCTTGGGGCGGTACTCTCTCAGATACAGAAGGGTGAGGAGCACCCAATCCTCTATAGTAGCAGAAAGCTTTTGGCCCATGAGAAAAGGTACTCTACACCGGAGAAAGAATGTCTGGCAGTTAAGTGGGCCCTTGAAACCCTTCGCTATTACCTTATTGGGCGCAAATTCACTCTACTCACAGACCATGCTCCTTTGCAGTGGATGTCAAGAAATAAAGAAACGAACAGTCGAGTAACAAGATGGTTTCTCAGCCTCCAGGCTTTTAACTTCTCGGTTGTCCACAGGGCAGGTCGGAAACATGGGAATGCAGATGCCCTTTCCCGAAGAGACGTCCTGTGGGTCTCCTTCCCCAGTCCGGAGGCCTCAAGTCAGGGGAGGGGGAAATGTGATATCATGAGAGGTAGAGTCATAGAGGGGAGATACATTTCCTCCCGGTGGATGCAACAAGGACTACAAACCATCATGGCTGCCAGCAAAAGACTACAAAACCCATGGTCAGCAGGGCTGCCTGCCCTGCTGACACTGATTGCTGCTGACACTGATTGCTGTTGACACTGATTGCTGCCCAGCTGAACCAGATGAGCTGATTGCCTCAGTGAGAGAGCTAAAAGGGAAGGGAAGCAGTATATTTAAAGAGAGAGACAACGACTGGAGCAGAGAGGGACAACGACTGGAGCAGAGAGGGACAACGACTGGAGCAGAGAGGGAGAGACAACGACTGGAGCAGACAGAGAGAGACAACGACTGGAGCAGACAGGGAGAGACAACGACTGGAGCAGACAGGGAGAGACAACGACTGGAGCAGACAGGGAGAGACAACGACTGGTACAGACAGGGGGAGACAACGACTGGAGCAGACAGGGAGAGACAACGACTGGTACAGACAGGGGGAGACAACGACTGGTACAGACAGGGGGAGACAACGACTGGAGCAGACAGGGAGAGACAACGACTGGTACAGACAGGGGGAGACAACGACTGGTACAGACAGGGGGAGACAACGACTGGAGCAGACAGGGAGAGACAACGACTGGTACAGACAGGGGGAGACAACGACTGGAGCAGACAGGGAGAGACAACGACTGGAGCAGACAGGGAGAGACAACGACTGGAGCAGACAGGGAGAGAGACAACGACTGGAGCAGACAGGGAGAGACAACGACTGGAGCAGACAGGGAGAGACAACGACTGGAGCAGACAGGGAGAGAAGCAGTGTTTGAGTTATATTTTGTAAGAAGGCAGCAAGCCACAGTTTTGATTTAACTACCTGTTTTGGTTTTGTGTACCTGTCTGCAAACAATTAAGTTTACCTGTTTTTGGAAAAGACTAAATATATGGAATTTAAGTTTGAAAACAAGAACTTTTCTGTCTTCATTGCCGGCACCCACACTTCCCAACCTTCAAGAGAAAAGCTCCCGACCTCTCAAGACATCACACTTGTTACGGATAAAGGTTTATCCTTTGTACTGTCTGCTGTGTGTGATTGCATCATCTGGACTGCTTTAATTTCGCTGTACTTTGTGTAGTGACAATAAAGGTTTTTTACATTTTACATTTACATTTACATAACTGTGGGAGTAAGTGTAGGAAAATAACTGCAGATGCTGGTACAAATCGAAGGTATCACAAAATGCTGGAGTAACTCAGCAGGTCAAGCAGCATCTCAGGAGAGAAGGAATGGGTGATGTTTCGGGTTGAGACCCTTCTTCAGATTTCTTCATCAGTTCGAAGAAGGGTCTCGACCTGAAACTTCACCCATTCCTTCTCTCCTGAGATGCTGCCTGACCCGCTGAGTTACTCCAGCATTTTGTGATACCTAACTGTGGGAGTTGGTAGATTTGTAGTATATGCCAGTCAACAGTTTGTCTCCTGTGATGAAGACAGAGAGAACAGGAAGGGGAGAGAGGTGTCAGGGATAGTCCAGATGAATTTGAGTGGAGGGTGGAAAATAGTGGTGAAGTTCATGAAGTCTATGAGTTCTGCACAGGTGCAGGAGGCAACCCCAATGCAGTCGTTGATGTGGCAGAGAAAGAGTTGGGGGATAGGTCCAGCGTATGCCTGGACATGGACAGTTCGACGTAACCAACAAACAGGCAGGCGTAGCTCGGGCCTATGCGAGTGCCCATGGCTATGGCTTTAATCTGGGGAAAGTGAGAAGAATAAAAAGAGAAGCTGATGAGGGTAAGGGCAAGTTGCACTTGGTGGTGGAGAGTGTCAGTGCAGGGTTAGGTCTCTGTTCAAGGAAGAAACGAAGGCCTTTGATATCTTCCTGGTGGGAGATGGTGTAGAGGGACTGGATGTCTATGATTAACATGAGTGACTGGGGGGCCTAGAAACTGAAAGCTATCAAAGTATTGAAGGAGCAGCAGTGGAGGACTTTGACACATTGCCAAGCCAGGATGTCCACTGCAACTCCTGACCCAGTGCCGATGCTGAGACAATGGGCCTTCATCGCCAAGTTACGACACTATCATTTTTAACAACTTTGGACTTGAAGGGTGCACAGTGGTGACTCTTGTGTACTGCCTCACTGTGGACTCGCGTCTAACACACTTGTGCTGCCTAATGTATATTCGTTGTTCATCAGCCCCACACTGCTCGTTTCTATCTCCTCCCCAAAATCCTGAAGGGTCTCGACCCGAAACGTTACCTCCTGAAGAAGGGTCTTGACCCGAAACTTCACCTCCTGAAGAAGGGTCTCGACCCGAAACGTCACCCATTCCTTCTCTCCTGAGATGCTGCCTGACCTGCTGAGTTACTCCAGCTTTTTGTGACACCTTCGATTTGTACCAGCATCTGCAGTTATTTTCCTACACAAAGAGTTGAAGGGTGTTTGAGGTGTCTCAGTTGTAGGTCGGAAGGGAATGGACAAGGGGGAGAGGATACGTGGAGATGAGTTCAGTGGGGCAGGGGCCGACAGCAACAGTGGGTTTGCCAGGGTCGTTCTGTCTGGATTTTGGGGAGGAGATAGAAACAGGCAGTTGGAACAACAAATATACATTAGGCAGTACAAGTGTGTTAGACACGAGACAATAATGAGGCAGTACGCAAGAGTTGACACTGTGCACCCTTCAAGTCCAAAGTTGCTAAAAATGATAGTTTCGTAACTTGGCCTTGATGGCTCATTGTCTCATCAGCGGCACTGGGTCGGGGTTGCAGTGGATATCCTGACTTGGCAATGTGTCAGTCCTCCACTGCTGCTCCGCCGCTCCGTGTCACTGCAGGCAAGGTGGAGCGGCCCTGATCTAATGGAGCCCCAGGCTGCCTCGACCACTCAACATCGGCCCATGAAAGCTGCATCCTTCGCCTCCAATGGCCATCATTTAGCCTCCATGCCTGGGGCACTCTCAAAGCTGTCCAGAGTGCCTCTGAGGGCAGGGAAGGTGAGCCCCATGCCCACTCACCAGTATCGTTCTTATCTTCCATTGGCCACCACCTTGAACCCATACTCTAGCTCATGCCGTCAGCCACATCCTTATAAATCTCATTACATCGCCCGGTGGGGGCTCAGGACTCTCATCGGCCTGCTCGGCTCGGCCCTGGGACTTCCCATCGCCCGGTGGGGGCTTCAAGGGGTTGGGAGCCTCGATCGCCTCGTGGCGCCACGGGAGAAGAATGAGGAGGAGATAAGACTTTGCCTTCCATCACAGTGAGGGTATGCCTAGAGCAATCACTGTGATGGCTGTTTTGTGTAAAAAAATTGTATCTGTGTGTCTTGTGCTTTTTAATGTCTGCTGCCGGACCCTGACGTGAGAGGACGCTGGCGTTGAGTATTCGCCGCTTTTCCGTCAGGATAGTTTGTCTGTTTGTTTCTATGTTAATTGTATTTGTAAAGCGCTTTGAGCATGTGATAAGGCGCTATATAAAATAAATATATAATAATTATTATTATTATTATTATGTCTTGTGCAGGAAGGAACTGCAAATGCTGGTTTCAACCACATTTAGACACAAAGGGCTGGAGTAAGTCAGTGGGTCAGGCAGCTTGTGCGGAGGATAGGGATAGGTGATGTTTACATTTGGGATTGTCTGAAGAAAGGTCCCAATCCGAAAAATTGTGTATCCATGTACTGCAGAGATATTGCCTGAGCAAAGATACTCCAGCACTTTGTGTTCTATGTCACAACTTCACTCCTCTCCCATCTCTCTCCCCTCCCGTCTCTACCCCCTCTCGTCCCTCCACCCTCTCACTACCTCCCCCCACTCTCCCCTCTCACTTCCCTCCCCTCTCCCTCCCCCCTCGCCTCCCCCTCCCTCTCTCTCCCTTTACCCTCCCCTCTCTCCCCCCAACCTTCCCTCTCTCCCCACTCCTCTCACTCCCGTCCCCCTCTCTCTCCTCCCGTCTCTCCCCTCCCCTTCCCACCCCTCTCCCTCTCCCACCCCCTCTCTCACCCCTCCCCCTCCTCCTCTCTCCCTCTCCCCTCCCCTCCCCTCCTCTCGCTCCTGTCCTCCTCTCTCCCCCTCCCTCTCTCCCCTTCTCTCCCCTTCCCTCTCCCCACCCCTCTCCCTCCCCTCCCCCTTTCTCCCCCTCCCCCTTTCTCCCCCTCCCCCTCTCTTCCCCACTCCATCCCACTCCCCCCTCTCTCCCCTCCCCTTTATCTCTCTTTTCCCCCTCGCTCTCCCCCTCCCCTTTCCCTCCCCCTCCCCTATCCCTCCTTCTCCCCTCCCCCTCTTCCTCTCTCTGCCCCTCTTCTTCTCTCTCCCCCTCCTCCTCTCTCTCCCCCTCCTCCTCTCTCTCCCCCTCCCCCTCTCTCTCCCCCTCCCCATCTCTGTCCCCCTCTCCCTCTCTCTCCCCCTCCCCCTCTCTGTCCCCCTCTCTCCCCCTCGCTCTCCCCATCCCCCTCTCTCTCCCCTCCCCCCTTCATTTCACCTCCTGTCCCTCCCATCCGCTGCCACCAAAGATACTAGAGTACCTAGACCACTCGACTCTGAAAACCGTAGTAGAGTATGGGTAGATTTCAGCGCCATTTAGTAGGCAAATTCTGTGTGCTAGACTGGGCAGTGTTCATAACTCTCTGCGATTTCTTCATATATAAAATGTTTGCAAACAAATATTTTTGTTCAACTTCTTGGATAAGTTGATAGTTGACATTTATAAATATTTCTTGAAGAGTTGCTGCTTCGTGACCTTTAAACTTTGGATGTTACTGATTGAATATTTGCACCAGAGATCCACTCTGTATCAGGTCAATTGATCATATTTAATGAACTGTTCTTCTTTGCTTTCTCTGTAAATTTTAATTGCACCTATATATGAGCTGTATCTCTTTTTTTTTTTTTTTTAACTCCTGGAAGCAGAGATTAGGCACTTGCAAACAATAAAACTACTGTATCCACAATATAATTGAAAAGACATTTAACTTAATACTTTGAGCCAAGAAAATTGGTGAATTGATTAGTCAAGTCAAGTCAAGTCAATTTTATTTGTATAGCACATTTAAAAACAACCCACGTTGACCAAAGTGCTGTACATCTGATTAGGTACTAAGGAAAAAAAATGAAACATACAGTACATACATACACAAACATAACAGCACATACAAAACAGTTCACAGCGCCTCCTCAATGAGCCTCAAACGCTAGGGAGTAGAAATAGGTTTTGAGCCTCGACTTAAAGGAGTGGATGGAGGGGGCAGTTCTGATGGGGAGAGGGATGCTGTTCCACAGTCTAGGAGCTGCAACCGCAAAAGCGCGGTCACCCCTGAGCTTAAGCCTAGACCGCGGGATAGTGAGTAGCCCCAAGTCGGCCGACCTGAGGGACCTGGAGTTAGAGAGGTGAGTTAGAAGATTTTTGATGTAGGGGGGGGAATGTCCATTTAGGGCTTTATATGTGAATAGGAGGAGCTTGAAGTTGATTCTGTACCGTACAGGGAGCCAGTGGAGAGAGGCCAGAATCGGCGTGATGTGGTCCCTTTTACGGGTACCCGTCAGGAGTCTCGCTGCGGCGTTTTGGACCAGTTGCAGGCGGGACAGGGATGATTGGCTGATCCCAGTGTATAGGGAATTGCAGTATTCCAGGCGGGAGGAAATGAAAGCGTGAATGATTTTTTCAGTGTCGTCGAATTGGAGGAAAGGTTTGATTTTAGCTATGGTACGAAGTTGGAAGAAGCTAGCTTTTACCACAGCGTTGACTTGCTTGTCAAATTTTAATGCAGAGTCAAATATCACACCGAGGTTTTTGACATGCGGTTTGACTAGGCAGGATAGGCTTCCAAGACTGCCTTTTATCGATTTGATGGAGTCGGGGGGGGGGGGGGGGGGGGGGGGCGAATAGGATCACCTCAGACTTGCTCTCGTTTAATTGGAGGAAGTTCTGTGCCATCCAACATTTTATGTCCTCAAGGCAGTGTAAGAGGCTGTTTAGATTTGACCGGTTGTTGGGTTTCAGGGGGAGGTAAAGCTGAGTGTCATCGGCTTAGCAGTGGAAAGAAATGCCGTGCCTTTGAATGATTTAGCCAAGGGGGAGCATGTATAGAGAGAAGAGAATGGGGCCTAGGATGGAGCCTTGTGGAACTCCGCAGGAGAGGCTAGCTGGAGAGGAGGCCTATGTTGATGGCGAAACTCCTATCTTTGAGGTAGGAAACGAACCAGCTCAAGGCAGTACCATCAATGCCAATCGCGTACCGGAGTCGGTCAATAAGGATGGTGTAGTCCACTGTATCGAACGCTGCGCTGAGGTCGAGAAGGAGCAGGATTGCACAGTCGCCGGTGTCGATGGCGAGAAGCAGGACGTTGTGTACCTTCAACAAGGCAGACTCTGTGCTGTGGTGGGCTCTGAAACCTGACTGGAAACTTTCCAGGATGGTGTTTTGGTGCAGGTAAGGCACTAATTGGTTTAGAATTGCCTTTTCAAGGACTTTTGACAGGAATGGCAGTTTGGAAATGGGTCTGTAGTTGCTAGGCAAGGTGGGGTCTAGGTTAGGTTTTTTCAGTAGGGGCTGGACCACCGCGTGCTTGAAACAGGTTGGAACAGTGCCAGTGGCCAGAGAACTGTTGATAATAGAGAGGATGCTGGGACCGGCTATTGCAATGACATCCTTCAGAAGGGCAGTGGGGGCAGGATCAAGGGGGCAGGTTGCAGGTTTCATAGCGGAGACAAGCTTTGCAAGGGAGGATAGAGTGACGGGTTGGAAACAGTCCAATTTAGATGAACAGACTAGTGAGACAGCTAGGTCACGGGTGGGAGGGGAAATGTTCATTCTAATGTTCTCAACTTTGCTGGTGAAAAATTTAGCGAATTCTTCGCACTTAGCAGGGGACCCAACTAAGCTGGTACTGGGGGCGGGACATATGACAGAGGTAATTGTGATAAATAGGACCTTGGAGTTATGAGAGTTTTTGGAGATAAGGTCGGAGAAGTATTGTGCTCTAGCAGACTTTACTGCTCCCTGGTATTTGAGAAGATTGTTTCTCAGAATTTCGAAGGAAATTTGAAGCTTGTCACATTTCCACCTCCGTTCTGATTTTCTGCACTCCCTTCTTAGGGCTTTGGTGGTGTCATTGAGCCAAGTCCGACCTTTGGGCTTAAGCTTTTTCATTTTAAGGGGAGCGATAGAATCCAGGATGGAAGAGCAAGTGATATTAAATAAAGAGGTGAGATCCTCAGTGCTGAGATGGGGGGGGAGAAGCCTCAATAGTGCAGATGTTGGGGGCAGCTGTGAGAGCCTCGGAGAATTTACTGGCAGTCAATGAATTTATGTCGCGGGAGTAACGAACAGGGAGATGAGATTTTGCGGGAGATAAAGGCAGAGATGCGTCAAAAATGATAGCGCTGTGGTCCGATAGACAGGCCTCAGTAGTTTCAATGTTGTAGATTGGGAATCCGGACGATAACACTAGGTCGAGAGTATGGCCTAACTTGTGAGTGGGTCCCGTGGTGTGAAGAGTCAGATTGAAGGACTCAACCAGGTGGATAAATTCACTCACAAGCGGCTTAGTGGGACAGCCAACATGAATGTTAAAGTCACCAAGAATCATGACCCGGTCAAATTTGGGCAAAATGCTAGAAAACAGATCAGCAAATTGGGTGATGAAGTCCTTATGCATTTTTGGTGGGCGATACACAAGAACAATTAGGAAGGGATAGGCTAGGCCTATTTTAATTAGTTGCACCTCGAAACTGGAGAAATGATCAGCGTTCAGGAGGCGGCAGTTGAAATGTTTCTTAAACACAGTGGCTAAGCCCCCACCGCGTCCGGAGAGCCTAGGCGAGCTGAAGAAGTTACAGTCATCAGGATTAGTTAAAAACCCTTGACAGCCACTAAAATGACCAATGCTGACGTGGTACAGAAGCATGAATCCAATTCAAATAGACAGTGTTTGAGTAAATAACTGGGTCAGGCAGCATCTCTGGAGAAAAAGGATGGGTGATGGTTCAGGTTGGAACCCTTCTTCAGACAAAAAGGGGGGGGGGAGGTGCTGAGCTGGTATAAATCAGGACCTGATCTTTTCATTGGTTAGCTGACATGCGAAACAGTGCAACCCTGTATATCTCGCACACAAAATGATGCAATGTAGCGAGTCTGATAGCGGATGGGTGTTGCAGACGAAGTTTATTGCATGATCCAAAAACTCCGTGACAATCGCAACACTTAAACTGTAGACAACTACCTAACGTCTTACCTAACTGGAGTTCAACGCTAGACTGCTTATCTCACCGGCGCTGGCACACCTGGTGACCTCACTAGCCAATCCGAGGGTTCGAACTCTCCCAGCCAATCCCTATGTCCCTACATGACCCCCCCAGAACCCCCGGTAACGTACCTCACGGGCGCCCGGACCGCCCGACCTGAACGTGTGCGGAGAGGGGAGGCCGGTACCGCCAGCGATGAAGGAGGCGGGGAGGGCCCCGCCGGTGGAGACGATGGGGGCGCCACTGGAGGGGGAGGGAGGGGGGACCCTGCAGGTGAAGGCGATGGGGGCGCGGCTGGAGGGGGCAGAGTAAACACAGCCATGGGCAGCGGAGGCCCGAGCGGTGGGAGCAAAGACGCAGCAGGGGAACCAGGTGGGCCAGCCAGAGGTCGACCCCAGCGAGGAGGTTGGGCCACCAGCACGGGACGGTCCTGGTCCAAGTGGGCCGGTTTCAGCTGGGAGACAGAGACGAGCTCCTGTCAGGTGCCCACTTGTAAAGTGAAGGTAACCGTCCCTCTTTTCAGCACCTGGAACGGGCCCTGGTAGACCGGCTGCAGAGGGGGGCGGTGGGAATCCCACCAAAGGAAAACGAACTCGCAGTCCTGCAAGTCCGCCGGTACGTGCGCTGCGGTATTCCCGTGACTGGAGGCCGGGACTGGGGCCAGGGAACCTATCCGAGCCCGGAGAGAAGCCAAAACTGACGGGACGGACGACGGCAGGGGGGAGGATAAGGGAAGAATGTCACCCGGCACCCGCAGGGACGAGCCGTAGACGAGTTCCGCTGAGGAAGTACCCAGATCAGACTTAGGGGCCGTGCGAATGCCGAGGAGGACCCAAGGCAGCTGGTCGGCCCAGTCAGGGCCTGTCAGGTGGGCACAGAGGGACGCCTTCAGCTGTCGGTGGAAGCGCTCTACCATCCCGTTAGCTTGGGGATGATAGGCGGTGGTCTGCTGCAAGCGGGACCCGTACAGCTGCGCAAGCGCGGCCCAGAGGGACGAGGTGAACTGGGCGCCTCGGTCGGTAGTGATGATAGCCGGGACGCCGAAACGGGCAACCCAATGTAACGCCAGGGCCCGTGCACAGGAGGCCGCCGAGGAGTCCGACAACAGAAAAGCCTCCGGCCAACGAGTAAAACGGTCGACCACCGTGAGGAGATGAGTGTAGCCCCTAGAGTAGGGCAATGGACCAACCAAATCCACGTGAATGTGGAAAAAACGGACGGGCGGAACCACGAAATTCTGGTACGGGGGCTGGACATGGCGGTGGACCTTGGAGGTCTGGCACGGGACGCAGGCGCGGGCCCAGGCGGCCACCTGCTTCCGCAGGCCGTGCCAGACAAATCAGGCGGCCACCATGGCCGAGGTCGCCCGAATGGACGGGTGTGCCAGGCCATGAATGGCCTCAAAAACCTTACGCCGCAGGGCGGTCGGCACAACCTGGCGAGGGCGGAGAAGGGAAACGTCGCACCAAACTGTGGTACCTGTGGGGCCGCACGCTACCTGGGCCAACCGCAACACTGAGGTGGTGGAGGCGTATGCTGAGGCAATTCCTTCCAGGCGCTGAGACTCCGCTAGCTCCTGGAAATCCACCTCGCCCCCTACCGCAGCAACAGAGGAATTGGCCGGCCGGGACAGGGCATCAGCAATGGCGTTGAGCCTACCCGCGATGTGGCGAACATCTGTGGTGAACTCCGAAATGAGGGTGAGGTGCCGTTGCTGGCGGGCCGACCACGGATCAGAAACCTTCGAAAAAGCAAACGTGAGGAGTTTGTGATCCGTGTAGGCAACAAAAGAGCGGCCCTCCAAAAAATACCGGAAATGGCGAACAGCTAAATAGAGGGCTCCCTGTCGAAGGCACTGTATTTCAGCTCAGGTCGAGTGAGCTGCCGGCTGAAAAATGCCAGAGGCTGCCAGTGACCATTGACCTGTTGCTCTAAGACCACACGCACCGCCACGTCTGAGGCATCCACCATCAGGGCCGTGGGGGCAGAGGAGCGGGGGTGCACGAGCATGGTGGCGTTGGCGAGGGCCAGCTTAACCGCGTCAAAAGCCGCCTCGGCAGCTGTGGACCAGACCAACTCAGCGGGGTTACCCGCGAGGCATTGAAAAAGGGGGCGCATGATCCGAGCTGCCGCAGGCACGAACCGGTGATAAAAATTCACCATGTCCACGAATTCCTGCATGCCCTTGATGGTGGTAGGGCGGGGTAAAGAGCGGACGGCGTCCACCTTAGCGGGCAAAGGAGTGGCACCGGCCGGTGTGACCTGGTGACCCAGGAAATCCACCGCGGACAGGCCGAACTGGTATTTGGACGGGTGGAGGATCAGGCCGTGGTCTTGCAGCCTCTGGAACACAGTGCGAAGTTGGACCAGGTGCTCTGGGACCGAACGACTAACAACCAGAATGTAATCGAGATAAATAAACACAAAAGACAACCCGCGACCCACATGATCCATGAGACGCTGGAATGCCTGAGCCGCGTTTTTGAGACCGAACGGCATGCGCAACCACTCAAATAACCCGAAAGGAGTAATGGTAGCCGTCTTGGGAATGTCCGGTGGGTGGACAGGGATCTGATGATATCCCCGCACCAAATCGATCTTCGAGAAAACCGTAGCGCCCTTGAGGCTGGCTGAGAAGTCCTGTATGTGAGGGATCGGATAGCGGTCAGGCCGGCTGGCAGCGTTAAGACGACAGTAATCCCCACACGGTCTCCACCCCCCAGATGCTTTAGAGACCATATGCAAGGGGGAGGCCCACGGACTGTCTGAAGGCCGAACAATCCCCAGTCGTTCCAAATTGAGGAACTCCTCCCGAGCCATGGCCAGCTTGTCGGGAGGTAGGCGCCGCGCCCGGGCGAATACAGGCGGCCCCTCGGTAGGGATGAAATGGACGACACCGTGCTTAGCGGAAGGGGCATCGAACCGCTGTACGAGGAGCTGCGGGAAGTCGGCGAGGACTGCAGCGAACTGACCGGGAGCTGTGGTGATCGTCTGGATCGACGGGCAGCGTGGGGTGGCAGGTGGAGGAGTAGCAGGCTCCATACTGCTAGCCGAGGGTTGTAGGCCCTTCCCGCGGATGTCTGCGACCAACGAAAAAGCCCAGAGGAAATCCGCGCCCAGAATGGCCTGGCCCACGTCGGCAACGATGAAATCCCAATGGTAGGTCTCGGACCCGAAGGACAGGGACATGGCCCTCTTGTCGTAGGTGTGGATGGGACTGCCGTTGACCGCAATGAGGGACGGACCCTTCCTACCTGCTCGAACTTCGCAGTCGTAGGGAGGCACGATGCTAACGACCGCTCCCGTATCGACCAGAAAAACGGTGCCGGTACCTCGATCTGTGGCGTAGAGGCGGCGATTGCGGCCGATTGAGACTGCCTCTATATTCGATCGGCCGAGGCATTTCCCGGAAAGGAACACGGAGCCCTGCAATTTCGGGCTTCACTGCCCCACCGCTTGTGGAAAAAACACCAGCCGCGCCTGTGCGGCTCTGTTGCTTGGACCCGCTGCAAAATGGCGGGCGCTGCAGCCCCGTCTTGGCGGGCTGTCTGTAAAATGGCGGCCGATGCGCCGCCATCTTGGCCGCGCGGCCGGTTGCTGCTAGGCCTCGAAACCCGATTTACCGAGTCATCTCGTGTGGAGCCCTCCGTAACGAGCGCGTCGGCTTTCTCTGCGAACGCTACCGGGTCTTCGAAAGAGACGTCCGCCAACACTAACCTGACATCCCGGGGCAATTTCTCCCGGAATGCCGCTTCAAACATCATGCAAGGCTGGTGGTCGCCGATCAAGGTTAGCATTTCTGTCATCAGGACAGACGGTAGCCGATCCCCTAGCTCCGGTAAATGTAGGAGCTTCAGGGCCCGCTGGTTTTGGCTAAAGCCAAAAGTCCTCTGCAGGAGCTTCTTGAGCCCCTCGTATTTCTCGGTATGGGGGGGGGGGGGGGGGGGGTTGGTCAGGTACCGTCCCACCCGCGCGGCCACCTCGGGCTGTAGACAGCTTACCAGATGGTGGAACTTCTCTTGGTCCTCCGCAACTTTCTTGAGGTGGAACTGGGACTCTACCTGCACGAACCACAGGTGCGGTTGATGGGCCCAGAACGGGGGTAGGTGAACGCCGCCCGCGTTCGGCTGCCCACTGTTCGCTCCTACCTGCGACACGTCGGGTCACCAATGTAGCGAGTCTGATAGCGGATGGGTGTTGCAGACGAAGTTTATTGCATGATCCAAAAATTCCGTGACAATCGCAACACTCAAACTGTAGACAACTACCTAACGTCTTACCTAACTGGAGTTCAACGCTAGACTGCTTATCTCTCCCGCGCTGGCACACCTGGTGACCTCGCTAGCCAATCCGAGGGTTCGAACTCTCCCAGCCAATCCTTATGTCCCTACAGTAAATCTTACCATGAATGACAGAAATAAAAAGTGTTATCCTTGTTTATGAAGTTCATTTTTGAATGATGTAAAATTGAAGGGGGTTGGTGCAATATACTGCTTACCCACAAATGTGTCGTTATGAGATATTCACATTTGAAAAATCCATAAATCACACAAAAAAACAAGAATGTTATTTGACTAACTTATCGGTTCAATTTAAATATGATTTGTTTACAGGTTGTAGGGTAGTGGGTAAGGATCATGATATTGCATGTAACTCATTTTTCACAAAAGTGAGGGTTAGCACTATATCGCACCGACCCCCTCAATTATATGTTAAATTCAAAACTAAACTATGGTAGTAATGTACAATGTTCATGTTTAAAGCTAGCACTTCTGTATCAGTGTAGGTATGTATGCATTACATTTTATTACACTAATATAGAATGAAAAGAATGAAAACATATATTGACATGTATTCACAGTTATTTTATTCACAATATTAGGATTTCTGGAGGTACGAGTTGGAAGGGGAGAAAAGATGAGGGAGGAGGAAGGGGTAGTAGGCAAGAATACAGGGCGTACCAGCGGTAAGCGATGGGTGAGAGACTGAGGAACGGCGGAGAGGGGAGACTGAAGGAGAAGGGAAGTATGAGGGGAGAGGAAAGTGTAAGGTGAAATAGATGGAGAGGAATTGTGCTGTGGATGTTACATAGAAACATAGAAAATAGGTTTAGGAGGAGGCCATTTGGCCCTTCATTGTGATCATGGGTGATCATCCACAATCAGATCATTGGTGATCATCTACAATCAATAACCCGTGCCTGCCTTCTCCCCATATCCCTTGATTCCGCTAAGCCACTAGAGCTCTATCTAACTCTCTTTTAAATTCATTCAGTGAATTGGCCTCCACTGCCCTCTGTGGCAGAGAATTCCACAAATTCACAACTCTCTGGGTGAATGAGTTTTTTCTCACCTCAGTTTTAAATGGCCTCCACTTTATTCTTAGACTGGCCCTAGATTTTTGGGAACATTTTTCCTGCATCTAACTTGTCCAGTCCTTTTATAATTTTATACGTCGCTAAGATCCCCTCTCATCCTTCTAAACTCCAGTGAATACAAGCCCAGTCTTTCCAATCTTTCCTCATATGACAGTCCTGCCATCCCAGGGATTAACCTTGTGAACTGCCTCAATAGCAAGGATGTCCTTCCACAAATTAGGAGACCAAAACTGCACACAATATTCCAGATGTGGTCTCACCAGGGCCCTATACAACTGCAGATGGACCTCAACGCCTATACTCAAATCCTCTCGCTATGAAGTCCAACATGCCATTAGCTTTCTTCTCTGCCTACTGTACCTGCACGCTTACTTTCAGTGATTGGTGTAAAAGGCCACCCAGGTCTCATTCCACTTCCCCTTTACCTAATCTGACGCCATTGAGATAATAATCTGCTTCATTGTTTTTGCTGCCAAAGTGGATCTCACATTTATCCACATTATACTGCATCTGCCATGCATCTGCCCACTCACTCAACCTGTCCAAGTCACCCTGCGAACTCCTAACATGCTCTTCGCAGTTCACACTGCCAACCAGCTTTGTGTCATCTGCAAACTTGCTGGTGTTACTTCTAATTCATTCATCCAAATTTTTAATATATATTGTAAATAGTTGTGGCCCCAACACCGAGCCTTGCGGCACTCCACTTGCCACTGCCTGGCTTTCTGAAAAGGACCCGTTTATTCCTAGTCTTTGCTTCCTGTCTATCAACCAATTCTCCATCCATGTCAATACCTTACCCCCAATACCATGTGCTCTAATTTTGCTCACCAATCTCCCGTGTGGGACCTTATCAAAGTCTTTTTGATAGTCTAGATGCACTACCTCCACTGGCTCCCCTTCATACATTTTACCTGTCACATCCTGAAAAAAGTCCCGAAGATTAGCCAAGCAGGATTTCCCCTTCATAACTCCATGATGACTTGGACCAATCCTTTTACTGCTATCCAAATGCACCGTTATTACCTCTTTAAAAATTGACTCCAGCATCTTCCCGACCACCGATGTCTGGCCAACTGGTCTATAATTCCCCGTTTTCTCTCTCGCTCCTTGAAAAGTGGGATAACATTAACTACCCTCCAGGGGGGGGGGGGGGGGGGGGGCAGTGAGGGAAGAGAAGAGTGGGGTATGAGTCAGGAAATGAAGGACAGCGTTAAATTGAGGGAAGGGACAGATGTCAGGACGATCGGAGTCTGATTCAACAACTACTGGCACCAGGGAGAGGTCGAGGAGCGGCACGACCAGATGGCAGTCTGTGTCATCTGCTGTCGCAAGTGAGAAGAGCAGAATTAGGCCATTTGGCCCATCAAGTCTACTCCGCCATTTAATCATGGCTGATCTATCTCTCCCTCCTAACCCTGTCGTGGAAAATGAGCTGGAGGGGAAAAGGGTGTCGGTTAAGGAGAAGAGGGTGAAATGTAAAGGTGCAGGGAATGGTGGGTGTGAGCGAAAGGGGACATGGAGGGTAAAAAGGGAGAGCTTAGATGGGAACTGTGGGACAGGAATTGCAGAGGAGTGTGCAGAGGAGGGGAAAGATGCGGGGTGGCTGGAGGGCTGTGGGGTTGGGTGAGAGAAACGGGTGAGCACCAGATATAGGGGGGTTATTGCTTGGAGAATTCAATGTTTCTACTGTTATGTTCTAAGCAACCTAGGTTATGAACAGTTAACGAGTGGGATTGGGTGTACGAAGTAAGTTGTTCAAAATCTGGTGGTTCCGAATGCAATAAATCCCTGGAATCGGATGATTGAGTTGAGTTTAGTGTATCGAAGGTATCATAAAATGCTGGAGTAACTCAGCAGGTCAGGCAGCATCTCTGGAGAGAAGGAATGGGTGATGTTTCGGGTCAGGACCCTTCTTCAGACTGATGTCGGTGGGGCGGGACAAAGAAAAGTTTAGTGTATTGTCACAGTTAAAAGTTTTTGTTGCGCGCTAATCAGTCAGCAGAAAGACAATACATGATTACAGAGTGTACAGACTGACTTGCCAGAGTTGTGAAAAGGGTCGTTTCAGAGAGTTTATCACTTTCCAAAGTGCTGGAGCTCCTGGCACCAGAAGCAGCAACACGGGGTCGAAAGGCCGGTGAGGAGGGAGGATGCAATGCTTGTCTTTATGTGTGAGGGCATAGAATGGCAAAGCCAGGCCACGGTGTGCCGTTATGGAATGGAGGCTGCTCTGGAAGGTTTGATTTTATACAACTCTAAAAGATCACCCCTCAGCCACTAGATTTCCAGGGAGTAAATTCGTTGCCAGCACAGCCGCTCCCTATAGCTCAGGTCCAAGAGTCATTTTGTAAATTATCTCTCCACTCTTTTCAGCATAATGACATCTTCCCTATCACAGTGTGACCAAAACTGAATGCAATATTCCAAATGTGGCTTGATCAACGTCTTGTCCAACTGTAACCTGTACTAATCAAGAACCTGTCTCTTCTTTAAAAATATCCATTCACGGCCTCCGCAACCTATCATATCATATCATATCATATATATACAGCCGGAAACAGGCCTTTTCGGCCCATCAAGTCCGTGCCGCCCAGCGATCCCCGCACATTAACGCTATCCTACACCCACTAGGGACAATTTTTACATTTACCCAGCCAATTAACCTACATACCTGAACGTCTTTGGAGTGTGGGAGGAAACCGAAGATCTCGGAGAAAACCCACGCAGGTCACGGGAAGAACGTACAAACTCCTTACAGTGCAGCACCCGTAGTCAGGATCGAACCTGAGTCTCCGGCGCTGCATTCGCTGTAAAGCAGCAACTCTACCGCTGCGCTACCGTGCCGCCCTACTGTGGCAAAGAATTTGGCGGCACAGTGGCGCAGTGGTAGAGTTGCTGCCTCACAGCGCCAAAGACCCGGGTTCCATCCTGACCTCGGGTGCTGTCTGTATGGAGATAGTACGTTCACCCCGTGACCTGCATGGCCTTACTCCGAGGTCTTCGGTTTCCTCTCATAGTCCAAAGACGTACAGGTTTGTAGGTTAAGTGGCTTGGTTATAAATGTAAAATTGTCCCTAGTGTGTGTTGGATAGTGTTAATGTGCGGGGATCGCTGGTCGGCACGGACTCGGTGGGCCGAAGGGCCTATTTCCGCGTTGTATCTCTAAACTAAACTAAATTCCATAGATTCATCATCTTCTGACTGAAGAAATTTCTCCTCATCTCCTTCCGAAAGGAACATCCCTGAAATTCTAAGGCTATGACCTCTAGTCCTAGACTCTCCCACCAGTAGAAACATCCTCTGCACATCCACAATCTGTCCAAGGTGGCACGGTGGCATAGCGGTAGAGCTGCTGACTCACAGTGAAAGCAGCACCAGCGACCCGGGTTTAATCCTGATTTTGGTTACCGTCTGTACGGAGTTTGCACATTCACCCCATAACATGCATGGCTTTTCTCCGAGATCTTTGGTTTCCTCCCACACTCCAAAGACGTACAAGTATGTTAATTGGCTTGGTAAATGTAAAAATTGTCCCGAGTGTGTGTAGGATAGTGTTAATATGCAGGGATCACTGGTCGGCGCAGACCCGGTGGGCCGAAGACCCTGTTTCCGCGATGTATCTCTAAACTAAACTAAACTTCCTCAGATATGGTGCCCAAAATTGTTCACAAAACTCCAAATGCGGCCTAACGAACTACAATACGATAGAACTTTATTTATCCCAGGAGGGAAATTGATCAATAAAGTTCTATCGTATTGTATTGTTCAGCCGATCATAACCAGCACCTAAAAGAGACCTAGCACTGACCTCTGTGGAACTCTGCTACTGACTGGCAGCCAACCAGAAAAAGCCCCCTTTATTGCCACTCTTTGCCTTCTCCCATCCAGCCAACCTGCTATCCACGCTAGTATCTGCCCTTTGATACTGTAGGCTCTCATCTTCCTTAGCAGCCTGGCCTTAGCAGTGTGGCATCTTGCCAAAGGTTTTCTGAAAATCTAGGAAAACAACATCAACTGACTCATTTGTCTGTCCTGCTATTTACTTCTTCAAAGATTAGTGGTGTGCCTCAGGATTCGGTGCTGGGCCCGTTACTGTTTGTCATCTACATCAATGATTTGGATGAGAACATACAGGGCAAGATTAGCAAGTTTGTTGATGATACAAAAGTGAGTGGTTTTGCAGATAGTGAAGATGGATGTGAAAGATTGCAGCAGGTTGTGGATCGATTGGCCAGGTGGGCGGAGGAATGGTTGATGGAATTTA
Organism: Rhinoraja longicauda; assembly: GCF_053455715.1. Taxonomy (NCBI): domain Eukaryota; kingdom Metazoa; phylum Chordata; class Chondrichthyes; order Rajiformes; family Arhynchobatidae; genus Rhinoraja; species Rhinoraja longicauda. The sequence goes on along the minus strand of NC_135978.1, from coordinate 34,337,668 downwards.
CTACAGCGAAGTGTGAGGTGTTGCAATTTGGGATATCGAACAAGGGCAGGACCTACACAATAAATGGTAGGCCTCTGGGAAGTGTAGAGCAGAGGGATCTAGGACTTGAAAGTCGAGTCGCAGATAGGTAAGGTGGTCAAAAAGGCTTTTGGCACTTTGGCCTTCATCAGTCTGAATATTTTGAGTTTAGAAGTTGGGAGGTCATGTTGCAGTTGTATAAAACGTTGGTGAGACCACATTTAGAATATTGTGTTCAGTTCTGGGGACTATGTTATCGGAAAGATATTGTCAAGCTTGAAAGGGTCCAGAAAAGATTTACAAGGATGTTGCCAGGATGAGAGGGTGTGAGCTATAGGGAGATGTTGAGTAGGCTGGGTCTCTATTACATGGAGCGCAGTAGGATGAGGGGGGATCTCCAAAATCATGAGAGGAATAGATCGGGTACATGCACAGAGTCTCTTGCCCAGAGTAGGGGAATCGAGGACCAGAGGACATACAGTAGGAGCCAGCGCTGCTTGCCTGCAGTCCATTTGTCTTTTGGGCGGCACGGTAGCGCAGCGGTAGAGTTGCTGCTTTACAGCGAATGCAGCGCCGGAGACTCAGGTTCGATCCTGACTACGGGTGCTGCACTGTAAGGAGTTTGTACGTTCTCCCCTTGACCTGCGTGGGTTTTCTCCGAGATCTTCGGTTTCCTCCCACACTCCAAAGACATACAGGTATGTAGGTTAATTGGCTGGGTAAATGTAAAAATTGTCCCTAGTGGGTGTAGGATAGTGTTAATGTACGGGGATCGCTGGGCGGCACGGACTTGGAGGGCCGAAAAGGCCTGTTTCCGGCTGTATATATATGATATGATATGATATGTGTTCTTTTTGTTTTTGTCTGAATTGTGGTTTAACTATGGTGTAGTGTTGTGGTTGTGTGTTATGTGGGGGGGGGGGGGGTGGGAACTGTAACATTGTCTCTCCCGAACGGAGACGCGACCTTTGTTTCTGTGTCGTGTCTCCGTTCCCACTGCGGCCTACCACCGGCCATGCACCTGGAGCTGGCGGGCTCTGGCTGGGACCACCTGGGCTCTGGTTCGCAGAGCCCGCGGCCCGGACTCACCACCTGCGGCGCTGGCTGCCTTCGGAGGCTGCGGGAGCGGCTGCGACTCGTCTCCGGAGGCTGCGGCGTGGGCTGCCTGGACGTCGGAAGCCCGCAGGCCCCTGGGTGGGGGCCGACGTCGGGAGCTCCGGCAGCGACAGCATCTTCGCCCACCCCGAATCGCGGGGCTTGGGTCGGCCCACCGCGGACCTTTCACCGTCCGGCGCGGCCTGGAATAGGCCGCGGGATTTTCTCAGCCCGGCGGGGGCTTCAATGTCGGGAGCTCCGACCACCCCGACGTGGCAGCTCCAACAGCCTGACTGCGGGAGAAGACGGCAGGGAAGAGAAAAGACATTCTGGCCTTCCATCACAGGGAGGAGGTGACTGGAGGAGACTCACAGTGATGGATGTTTCTTTTGTTCGGTGTTGGTTATGATTGTATGTGTATTGCATTTTTATTGATTTTTCTTATTGGTCTTAATGTTGAACAGCGGGTAATTTTTCATTTCACTACACATTTATGTGTATGTGACAAATAAACGACCATTGACTATTGAGGTGAAGGGGAAAAGATTTAATAGGAATCCAAGGAGTAACTTTTTCACACAAAGGGTGGTGTGCGAAGGAACAAGCTGCCAGAGGAGGTAGTTGAGGCTGAGACTATCCCATCCTTTAAGAAACAGTTAGGCAGGTACATGGATAGGACAGGTTTGGAGGGATATGGACCAAGCGCAGGCAAGTGGGACTAGTGTAGTTGGGACATTGTTGGCCGGTGTGGGCAAGTTGGGCCGAAGGGCCCGTTTCCACACTGAATCACTCTATGATTATATGATTTTATGACTAAAGAATTCTAGCAGATTCGTCAGGCAAAATCTCTCCTTCACAAAACCATGCTGACTTCAGCCTATTTTACCATGAACTTTAATGTGCTCCGTAACCTCATCCTTTTTAATGGACTCTATAATCTTACTAATCACTGAAGTCTGACTAACCAGCTTATAGTTCCCACTATTCTGTTTTGCTCTCTTCCTGTACAGCGGGGTAACATTATTAATTTTGCCAATCGTCTGGAACCTCTCCTAACTAGCGATTCTTGAAATATCACTATTAATGCCTCCACAATCTCGAAAGCCACCTCTTTCAGCAGTCCAAATGGTCCAGGTGATTTATCCACCTTCAGCCCTTTTACCTTCACCTTAGTAATAGACACTCCACTAACTTCCACCCCCTGACTCTCTTGAATTTCATTGCTGGTGTCTTCCGTTGTGAAGACTGATGCAAAAAAGTTATTCAATTCCTCTGCCATTTCTTTACTCCCCATTATCACTTCTCCTGCATCATTTTCCAATAATTATTCACATTATTCCCTTTATCATTCACCTGTACACAATGGGTGGCTCGATTGTAATCATGGATTTCTTTCTGCTGACTGGTTGGCACAAAACAAAATCATTTCATGGCACCTTGATACACGTGGCAATAAATTAAACGCAACTCCCCCAGGCTATAACATTCGCAGTGAAGGGTTGGACTTTGTAAAATGTGGCACATCGCTCGTACCTAAATTAACTCCATTTGCCATTCCTCGGCTGACTTGCCCAGCTGATCAACATCCCAGTGTTACTCATGATAACCATCTTCGTGATCTACGCTGCCATTTGTTTTAGTGTCATCTGCAACCATGCATTATACATTCTCATCCAATCATTGATAAAGATGACAAACCACAATGGATCCAACAGCCTGATTCCTGAAACACACCACCTGTCACAGGCCTCCAGTCTGAAAAACACCTTTTCACCATCTTCCTGTGCTTCCTACCATGAAGCAAATTTAGAAATATCATCATCATCATATCATCATATACATACAGCCGGAAACAGGCCATTTCGGCCCTCCAAGTCCGTGCCGCCCAGTGATCCCCGTACATTAACACTATCCTACACCCACTAGGGACAATTTTTACATTTACCCAGCCAATTAACCTACATACCTGTACGTCTTTGGAGTGTGGGAGGAAACCGAAGATCTCGGAGTAAACCCACGCAGGTCACGGGGAGAACGTACAAACTCCTTACAGTGCAGCACCCGTAGTCAGGATCGAACCTGAGTCTCCGGCGCTGCATTCGCTGTAAAGCAGCAACTCTACCGCTGCGCTACCGTGCCGCCCTATTCTCTCTCTGGTTATCCTTACTTATAATATCTCTTTGGATCTCCTTAAGATTCAAGATTCAAGATTCAAGATAGCTTTATTTGTCATCCAAAAAAACAATTTTTTTGGACGAAATTCAGTCACCCACAGTCCAACAATAAAACATTAAATTAGGCAGATTACACAATAAAGCATTAAAATAGGCAAATTACACAACCCCAAAAACACACACAAAAAAGAAACATCTATCACAGTGAGTCTCCTCCAGTCCTCTCCTCACTGTGATGGAAGGCCACAATGTCTTTTCCCTTCCCCTGCCGCCTTCTCCCGCGGTCAGGTTGTTGTGGCTGCAGGCCGCACCGGACGGTGAAAGGTCCGCAGTGGGCCGACCCAAGCCCCGCGATCCGGGGCGGGCGAACACGCTGCTGCTGCCGCTGCTGCTGCACGTCGGGGCGGTCGTGGCTCCCGACATTGAAGCCCCCACCCAGCAGAGAAAAATCCCGCGGCCTATTTTAGGCCGCGCCGGACGGTGAAATGTCCGCGACCCAAGCCCCGCGATCCGGGGCGGGCGAACACGCTGCCGCTGCCGGAGCTCTTGATGTCGGCATCCACGCGGCCCGAGCCTAAGGCGAGTCGCAGCAGCTCCCGCAGCCTCCGAAGACGGCCGGCTCCGCTGATGGTAAGTCCGATCCGTGGGCTCTGCGAACCAGAGCCCTGGAGGCCGTCAGCTCCAGGAGTTGGGCCGATGGTAGGCCGCAGCAGCAACGGAGACCCGACCCAGAACACAAAGGTCGGGTCTCCGTTCGGACGGGACACATATTCATAATTTTACAGTTCCCCCCCTCCCCCCCACACCCACACATAGTACACAAACACAAAAACACGACATCACATCGACAATTAGGACACAAAAAAACAACAAAACGCAAAGACAAATGGACCGCAGGTAAGCCGCAGCTGCTATGGCAGCGCCGTGCAGAGTTTTCTCAGGTCACCCTTTTAGAAACATAGAAAATAGGTGCAGGAGGAAGGCATTTGAGCCTCGAGACAGCACTGCCATTCATTGTGATCATGGCTGATCATCCACAATCAGTAACCCGTGCCTGCCTTCTCCACATATCCCTTGATTCCACTAGCCTCTAGAGCTCTATCTAACTCTCTTTTAAATTTATCCAGTGAATTGGCCTCCACTGCCTTCCGTGGCAGAGAATTCCACTAATTCACAACTCTCTAGGTGAAAAAGTATCTTCTCACCTCAGTTTTCAATGGCCTCCCCTTTGTTCAAGATTCAAGATTCAAGATATCTTTATTTGTCATCCAAAAAACAAGTTTTTTGGATGAAATCCAACAACAAAAGCATTAAAATAGGCAAATTACACAATAAAAGTATTAAAATAGGCAAATTACACAACCCCAACCAACACACAAAAAAAGAAACATCCATCACAATGAGTCTCCTCCAGTCCCCTCCTCACTGTGATGGAAGGCCAGAATGTCTTTTCCCTTCCCCTGCCGTCTTCTCCCGCGGTCAGGCTGGTGTCGTTGCCACGTTCCAGGCCGCGTCGGACGGGGCAAGGTCCGCAGCGGGCCGACCCAAGCCCCGCGATCCGGGGCGGGCGAACACATTGTCACTGCCGCTGTTGCTGCACGTCGGGGCGGTCGTGGCTCCCGACATTGAAGCCCCCGCCTAGCAGAGAAAAATCCCGCGGCCTATTCCAGGCCGCGCCGGACGGTTAAATGTCCACGGCGGGCCGACCCAAGTCCCGCGATCCGGGGCGGGCGAACACGCTGCCGCTGCTGGAGCTCCCGATGTCGGCATACACGCGGCCCGAGCCTAAGGCGAGTCGCAGCCGCTCCCGCAGCCTCCGAGGAAGGCCGGCTCCGGTGATGGTAAGTCCGGTCCGCGGGCCAGCTCCAGGAGTTGGGCCGATGGTAGGCCGCAGCAGGAACGGAGACCCGACCCAGAAAACAAAGGTCGGGTCTCCGTTCGGAAGGGACACATATTACAATTTTACAGAGCCAGCACGACCATTCATTGTGGTCATGGCTGATCATCCACAATCAGTAACCTGTGCCCAACCATTGAGATAATAATCTGCCTCCTTGTTTTTGCCATCTCACATTTATCAACATTATACTGCATCTGCCAAGCATCTGCCCACTGACTCAACCTATCCAAGTCACCATGCAAACGACTAACATCCTCTTCGCAGTTCACATTGCCACTCAGCTTTATGTCAACAGCAAACTTGCCAGTGTTATTTCTAATTCCTTCATCCAAATCATTAATATATATCGTAAATAGTTGCAGCCCCAGCACCGAGCCTTGCGGCACTCTGAAAAGGACCCATTTATTCCTATGCTTTGCTTCCTGTCTGCAACCAATTCTCTATCCATGTGAATACCCGCAATACCATTAGCTCTAATTTTACCCGGTAATCTCCTGTGTGGGACCTTATCAAAGGCTTTCTGAAAGTCTAGATACACTACATCCACTGGATTTTCTTCATTCATTTTACTTGTCACATCCTCAAAAAATTCCAGAAGATTAGTCAGGCAGGTTTACCCCTTCAAAAATTCATGCTGACTTGGACCAATCTTTTTACCACTATCCAAATGCGTCTTCCTTTAACTCCATCCTTGTCTATCCCATTTGAAACACCCCCCACTATTTAGTTTAAAGCTAAACACAAGGTATTTTTGCCCTCAGTGCCTCTTTAATAAGTGACTACCCACCACCGATGTCAGGCTAACTTGGCTATAATTGCCCGTTTTCTCCATCGCTCCTTTCTTGAAAAGTGGGATAACATTATCTATCGTCCAATCCACAGGAACTGATCCTGAATTTATTGAAAATTGGAAAATGATCACTAATGCGTCCACGATTTTTAGACCCAGCTCCTTGAGGACTCTGGGATGCAGACCATCAGGCCATGGGGATTTATCAGCCTTCAGTCCCATCAATCCATCCGATACTATTTCTCACCTAATGCAAATTTCTTACAGTTCCTCTGTCTCAAGAGGAAGGCCATTCGCCCTTCTAGACAGCACCGCCATTCAATGTGATCATGGCTGATCATTCTCAATCAGTACCCCGTTCCTGCCTTCTCCCCATACCCCCTGACTCCGCTATCCTTAAGAGCTCTATCGAGCTCTCTCTTGAATGCATTCAGAGAATTGGCCTCCACTGCCTTCTGAGGTAGAATTCCACTAGATTCTCCCTAGATCCTCTGTCCTCTAGTACACCTGGGAGATTGTTTGTGTTTTCCTCAGTGAAGACAGATCCGAAGTACCTGTTCAACTCTTCTGCCATTTCCGTGTTACCCATAACAATTTCACCCGTTTCTGCCTTCAAGGGACCCACATTTATCTTTACTAATCTTTTATCTTAACATACCTAAAGAACCTTTTACTGTCCTTTATATTATTGGTCAGCTTCGTTTCGTACCTCATCTTTTCATCCAGTATTGTCCTTTTTGCTATCTTCTGTTGTCCTTTGAAAGTTGCCCAATCCTCTGGCTTCCCGCTACTCTTTGCTATGTTATACATCTTTTCTATTAGTTTTATTCCATCCCTAACTTCCCTTGTCAGCCACGGTTGCCCCCTACTCCCCTTAGAATCTTTCTTGCTCTTTGGAATAAAGTGATCCTGCATCTTCCTGATTATGCCCAGAATTTCCTGCCATTGCTGTTCCACTATCATTCCTGCTGGGATCCTTTTCCATTCGACTTTGGCCAGATCCTCTCTCATGCCTTCATAGTCCCCTTTGTTCAACTGCAAGAATGATATTCCTGGGTTAACCATCTCCCTCTCAAATTGCAGATTAAAACTAATCATATTATGGTCACTACCTACAAAGGGTTCCTTTGCCTTGAGTTCCCTTATTAAGTCTGGCTCATTGGATAACACTAAATCCAGAATTGCTTTCTCTCTGGTAGTACAAGCTGCTTTAAGAATCTATCTCAGAGGCACTCTACAAACTCCCTTTCTTGGGGTCCAGAACCAACCTGATTTTCCCAGTCTACCTGCATATTGAAATCCCCCATAACCACAGTGGCATTACCTTTGTTACATGCCAATTTTAACTCCTGCTGCAACTTACACCCTATATCCAGGCTAGTGTCTGGAGGTCTGTAGATAACTCCTATTAGTGTCTTCTTACCCTTACAATTCCTCAACTCTATCCACAGTGACTCTACATCGTCAGTCCCAATGACACCCAAGGAACTGAATTCCATGTCTCACCAACAGAGCTACCCCTCCTCCTCTGCCCACCTGCCTCTCCTTTCTATAGGATGTATAACCCTGAATATTAAGTTCCCAGGCCCGATCCTCCTGCAGCCATGTCTCCGTAATCCCCACAATGTCATATCTACCAATCTCTAAGTGAGCCTCAAGCTCATCCACTTTACTTCTTATACTTCACACATTCATATATAGTACTTTTAATCCTTTGCTCATCTCAGTTTTCACATCGATCCCTTTTGCACTTGCCATTCTCTCCTCTACCACCATGAGCTTTCTGTCCCGTTAATTCTGGGGTCTTTCTTAATTTTTCCTATACTCTCTTTCCCTTTAACTCCATCCTTGTCTATACATTTGAAACACCCCCCACTAATTAGTTTAAAACTAAAGAAACAAGATATTTTTGCCCTCATTAGCTCCTTCTTAAGTAAATTCATGCAGGGATACATTTTATTCCAACTGTAACCACCTCCTTCCAACTATGCCTCCTTTTCCTGCCCAGAACATCAATTTCTCTCAGCATCTAGGATGTCTTACTGCCTTGCTCTTCATTCTAATAAGAACATGCAATCATATGTATACATACATACTGCACATACATATTCCATTCCGTACCTTGGACTCTCACTATCATACTTGTAAAAGCCTCTCTTATTCCGGATGACCCTTTACTCACAAAACAATCTAATCGAGTTTTGCAAGGTTCTGTCCAATGCTATCAAAGCTTTGGCCTGACTGAGAAATTTACCTTCTCGAACAACCCTATCCTTCTCCTTAAGCTTATTTTAAAGCTAATAGAACTGTGATTGCTGGTCATAAAAGGCTCACCCAACGAAACTTTTGTCACTTACCTTGTCCTCTTGCCTCAGAATGTTTCATATTGTCCTATCCCTTGTAGGTCCCTCTATATCTTACCTTAACAAACTTTCCTAAATACACTTGACAAAATCCATTCCATCTAAGCCTTTGGCACTATGGCAGTCCCAGTAAATATTGAGAAACTTAAAATCCCGTACTTTGAAGCACTTCACTGTGGAAGGCGACTACGTACTGTCAAAGCCACCACACCCAGACATAAAAACAGCTTTTTTTCCATGAGCAGTACCTCTACTCAACAGCTATGTCTGCAGCCTCCTTGTGCTCTGGTATTTTATTTCATTCTTCACATGTGTCAAGTATAATGTTTTATTTTTAATTGTCCACTGTATATCGCGTTGTTACTTGCGAGCAAAGCACCAAGGCAAATTCCATGTACGTATAAATATTTGGGTAATAAAATGTATCAATTCAATTCAAAAGACTGGGGACTAAACAATCGATATTTAGGAAGGATAGACAGAAAGGAAGAGGAGGTGGGGTGGCATTGCTGGTTAAAGAGGAGATTAATGCAATAGCAAGGAGAGTCATTAGCTTGAATGCTGTAGAATCGGTATGGGTAGAACTGCGAAATAGCCAATGGCATAAAAAGCTTGTTGGAGTTGTATACAGACCATCAAACAGCAGTAGAGAGCTTGAGGATAGCATCAAGCAGGAAATTAGGGATGCGTGTAGCGAAGGTACAGCGGTTATTAAGGTGACTTTAATCTACATATAGATTGGGCCAACCAAATTGGTAACAGTGCTGAGGAGGAGGATTTCCTGGAATGTATACGGGATGGGTTTTTAAACCAATACTAGACCAAGTGGACCCATTAGGCCCACAACTCATTGGGTTGCCATTGTGATGTGGGGAAATTGTGCTTTTTGTCTATAAAATAAATGGGTTAAAAAAAAAAAATCTCAATGAAATTCGCGATTTTTCTTTAAAATTATGTTTTTTCTGCATTGGTCTAGCACCCTCCCCTTCCCTCCCTCACTCTATCCCCTCAACCCCCCTTTTTCCCCACCCACCCCCCTTCCCTTCCCACCCCCAGTCACCCGAGGGGACTCGAGGTAAAAGAGCCATTGGGATGCAGTGATCACAATATGATAAGATTTACTTTACAAATTGAGAGGGAGAAGGGAAAATCGGAAGTGTCAATATTACAGTATAGCAAAGGGGATTACAGAGGCATGAGGCAGGAGCTGGCCAGATTTGAATGGAAGGAGGCCCTAGCGGGGAAGATAGTGGAACAGCAATGGCAGGTATTCCTGGGAATAATGCAGAAGTTGCAGGATCAATTTATCCCAAAGAGGAGGAAACATTCCAAGGGGAGTAAGAGGCACCCATGGCTGACAAGGGAAGTCAAGGACAGCATAAAAATAAAAGAGAAGAAGTACAACAAAGCAAAGAAGAGTGGGAAGCCAGAGGATTGGGACTCTTTTAAAGAGCAACAGAAGATGACTAAGAAGGCAATACGGGGAGAAAAGATGAGGTACGAGGGTAAACTAGCCAATAATATAAAGGAGGATAATAAAAGCTTTTTTAGGTATGTAAAGAGGAAATAAATAGTCAAGGCAAATGTGGGTCCCTTGAAGACAGAAGCGGGGGAATTTATTATGGGGAACAAGGAAATGGCAGATGTGTTGACTTTGGATCTGTCTTCACTAAGGAAGATACACGCAATCTCCCAGATGTTCTAGTGGCCAGAGATCCTAGGGTGCCGGAGGACCTGAAGGAAATCCACATTAGGCAGGAAATGGTGTTGGGTAGACTGATGGGACGGAAGGCTGATAAATCCCCAGGGCCTGATGGTCTGCATCCCAGAGTACTTAAGGAGGTGGTGCTAGAAATTGTGGACGCATTGGTGATCATTTTCCAATGTTCTATAGATTTAGGATCAGTTCCTGTGGATTGGAGGGTAGCTAATGTTGTCCCACTTTTTAAGAAAGGAGGGAGAGAGAAAACGGGAAATTATAGACCAGTTAGTCTGACATCAGTGGTGGGGAAGATGCTGGAGTCAATTATAAAAGACGAAATTGCGGAGCATTTGGATAGTCGTAACAGGATCGTTCCGAGTCAGCAAGGATTTACGCAGGGGAAATCATGCTTGACTAATCTTCTGGAATTCTTTGAGGATGTAACTAGGAAAATTGACAGGGGAGAACCGGTGGATATGGTGTACGTTGACTTTCAGAAAGCCTTTGACAAGGTTCCACATAGGAGATTAGTGGGCACAATTAGAGCACATGGTATTGGAGGTAGGGTACTGACATGGGTAGAAAATTATATATATAAGAAAATAACTGCAGATGCTGGTACAAATCAAAGGTATTTATTCACAAAATGCTGGAGTAACTTAGCAGGTCAGGCAGCATCTCGGGAGAGAAGGAGATGCTGCCTGACCTGCTGAGATCTCCCGAGATGCTGCCTGACCTGCTGAGTTACTCCAGCATTTTGTGGAAGAAAATTGGTTGACAGACAGAAAGCAAAGAGTGGGGATGAATGGGTCCCATTCAGAATGGCAGGCAATAACTAGTGGGGTACCGCAAGGCTCGGTGCTGGGACCGCAGCTATTTACAATATACATTAATGACTTGGATGAAGGGATAAAAGTACCATTAGCAAATTTGCAGCTGATACAAAGCTGGGTGGTAGTGTGAATTGTGAGGAAGATGCTATGAGGTTGCATGGTGACTTGGACAGATCGTGTGAGTGGGCGGATGCATGGCAGATGCAGTTTAATGTGGATAAGTGTGAGGTTATCCACTTTGGTAGTAAGAATAGGAAGGCAGAGTATTATCTGAATGGTGTCAAGTTAGGAACACGGGACGTACAACGAGATCTGGGTGTCCTAGTGCATCAGTCACTGAAAGGAAGCATGCAGGTACAGCAGGCAGTGAAGAAAGCCAATGGAATGTTGGCCTTCATAACAAGAGGAGTTGAGTATAGGAGCAAAGAGGTCCTTCTGCAGTAGGGCCCTAGTGAGACCGCACCTGGAGTACTGTGTGCAGTTTTGGTCTCCAAATTTGAGGAAGGATATTCTTGCTATTGAGGGCGTGCAGCGTAGGTTTACTAGGTTAATTCCCGGAATGGCGGGACTATCATATGTTGAAAGACTGGAGCGACTAGGCTTGTATACACTGGAATTTAGAAGGATGAGAGGAGAACTTATCGAAATGTATAGGATTATTAAGGGGTTGGACACGTTACAGGCAGGAAACATGTTCCCAATGTTGGGGGAGTCCAGAACAAGGGGCCACAGTTTAAGAATAAGGGGTAGGCCTGAGATGAGGAAAAACTTTTTCAGTCAGAGAGTTGTGAATCTGTGGAATTCTCTGCCTCAGAAGGCAGTGGAGGTCAATTCTCTGAATGTATTCAAGATAGAGCTAGATAGAACTCTTATTGATAGTGGAGTCAGGGGGTATGGGGAGAAGGCAGGAACGGGGTACTAATTGAGAATGATCAGCCATTATCACATTGAATGGCGGTGCTGGCTCAAAGGGCCGAATGGCCTCCTCCTCCTTATCTATTGTCTATTGTCACCCACTCCATCCCCCCTTATCTCCCCCTCCATTCTTAGGGGCTCACCGGCGGTGCCACCATTCCCACCCGTCGGGTTTCCATTGTGACATGACATGGAGGTATTACTGCCCATGTAACTGGCACAGCAAGTGGAAAAGGGATTTATGAAAGTTTAAAATGTGAATAACAAAATTTAACAATTTGAACGTTAATAGGATTTCTTGATGCAGGAATTTTCAACATCAGCATCATTTCCCCATTTCACAACAGGAAGGAGTTGTCGAAAATCGCCAGAACAAATGGTAAGAATGCCGCCAAATGGCTCGTCGTTCTTTTTGCATAGATATCGAAGAGTTCTGTCCACCGCTTCAAAGCTCTCCCTCCTAATCATCGGGCACTCATCCCAAACAATCAGTCTCACACTCCTGATCAAATGAACCATGCTGGAGTTCTCAATGTTGTACATTATATTATTGGTCACTTCAATGGGTATCTTGAATCGAGAATGTGCAGTTCTTCCACCAGGGATCAATGTAGCTGCTATACCAGAGGATGCTACAGCAAAAGCAACTTGACCTCGAACTTTGGAGAGGATCAAATTGGTGAGAATTGTCTTGCCCATTCCTGCTATTGTATCAATGAAAAACATTGAAGGAACATTCCTTTCCAAGCAGCTGCACGCATGGTCATACACTGCTCTTTGCTCAGCATTCAGCAGAGGCTCCTTCTCTTCAAAACTAAGATATTTATTCACAAAATGCTGGAGTAACTCAGCATCTCAGCAGAGAAGGAATGGGTGACGTTTCGGGTCGAGAACCTTCTTCAGACTGAATTCTATCTGAAGAAGAGTCTCGACCCAAATCGTCACCCATTCCTTCTCTCCTGAGATACTGCCTGACCTGCTGAGTTACTCCAGCATTTTGTGAATAAATACCTTTGATTTGCACCAGCATCTACAGTTATTTTCCTACACATTCTCTTCAAAAAATCACTGTTGTTCAGGTCTATTGTACTGCAAATCACGCAGCAATTCTGGATTGTCACCATCAAGGTTCATCCTTCCATGTTTTGGTAGTGGCACATGAAAGTATCCTAGTGTCTTGTTGTAATTCACAAGCTTGTCTTGAATATACACCAGAGCTTGACGATGATGCCTCTCATCAATCATGATATTTGGATCATCGATTGTTCTCCGTTCTCTTTGAAAGTAATCTTCAGACATTGAATTCTTGAAGCGATCCCATAATTGTCGAAAAGTGTTGATCTCAGCAATCGTCAGCAAAACAAACAAATCTCTCATTGCTTCGGGTAGTCTTGTCCGCTCAGCATCTTCCATTGTCTGTTGCCAATGTTCGTCAGTTTACAACAAACCTCTTTCTATGCAGACGTCTGGAAGGAAGGAAGAATATGTCCGTCATGTGTCCTCGATGAATCGATCAATACTGGCCCTTTAACGTGATGAAGAAGCAGTCTCAAGTAGTAGAGGTCACCACATCTTGGAGAAACGGTATACACTCGTCCCAGACCGTTGGCTTCAAAAATACCTGGAAGATCTTCCACTATCTTCCCAACCTCCCTTTGCCATTTCTTATTGTCCCATGAGTAAAATCGGGGTACATCAGCATAGTACAGCGTTCTTGCAAATTGATCTCGAGAACACAATTCCATGAATTCAGTTAAAGTTGTTTTCGTGATATCCTCATTTCTCCCCAGCCGACCAGCATTGACTCTGATGACGACTTATTGTTCTTGTGGTAGATGTCGAATGACAGCGGGGCGTCTCTCATGAGTTGGGAATCGAAGGATTGGTCCCACTGCTTCCAATCGACCAATGTATCTGCCAGTAAAGTACTGTGCAATTTCGTCATCCCTGTTAACTCAAAAAACTGCATGATCAATCCCCTTCAAGGTGTACTTGAACACATATTTGACCGACCGACGTATTTGAGAGGAGCATATCTCAACGTTGATGTGACATTTGAACAACTTTAAGAGTTGAGCATTACAGGGCATCACCCATTGAGAAGTAATAGGTCGATCCCAGCGTCCTTCTTGATGTCCCTGAAATCCTCCCATATCCGGAGATCTTCTCCTGTATAGAGGATGTGACTCATCTCCACAACTTGTGTTTTCGATAAACGGCTTCGGGAATCTCTTTCTGCATCTTCATTTCTTCCAACATGGAGAGGTGAGGTCGCAATATGGTTCATGAACAGACCTCCCAACATTTGATTTTACAAATTCATAATTTTGATGTAGAGGAACCAACTAGAGGGCAGGCTATCCTAGACTGTATATTGTGTAATGAAGAATTGTGTAAAGGATTAGTTTGCGATCTTGTTGTGCAAGGCCCATTGGGCAACAGTATAATATGGTGGAATTCTGCATTAGGATGGAGAGTGACATGTTTAATTCAGAGACTAGGGTCCTGAACTTGAATAAAGGAGACTTTGAAGGTATGAGACGGGAATTAGCTAGGATAGACTTGAAAATTATACTTAAAGGGTTGACAGTGGAGATGCAGTGGCGAAGATTTAAAGACCGCATGGATGTACTCCAGAAATTGTTCATCCCTGTCTGGCGGAAAAAAAAGTGGGAAGGTGGCTCAACCGTGGCTGGCGAGGGAAGTCAAGGACAGTGTTAAAACCAAGGAAGAGACATTTAAATTAGCCAGAAGAAGCGGCAAACCAGAGGACTGGGAGAAATTTAGAACTCAACAGAGGAGGAGAAAGGGCTTACTTAAAAGGGGGAAAAAAAGAGCATGAAAGAAAGCTGGTGGGGAATGTAAAAACTTACTGTTAAAGTTTCTATAGGTATGTAAAAAGGAAAGGATTAGTGAAGGTGAATGAATGTAAGTCCCTTACAGACAGAGACAGGTTATGTTAAGAGAAAAATAGTAGCAAAGTCAAATGTGGGTCCATTGAAGGCAGACACGGGTGAAATTATCATGGGTAACAAGGACATGGCAGAAGAGTTGAACAGGGACTTCGGATCTGTCTTCACAAATGAAGACACAAACAATCTCCCAGATGTATTAGAGGCGGAACGGTAGCGCAGCGGTAGAGTTGCTGCTTTACAGCGAATGCAGCGCCCGAGTCTCAGGTTCGATCCTGACTACGGGTGCTGCACTGTAAGGAGTTTGTACGTTCTCCCCGTGACCTGCATGGGTTTTCTCCGAGATCTTCGGTTTCCTCCCACACTCCAAAGACGTACAGGTATGTAGGTTAATTGGCTGGGTAAATGTAAAAATTGTCCCTAGTGGGTGTAGGATAGTGTTAGTGTACGGGGATCGCTGGGCTGCACGGACTTGGTGGGCCGAAAAGGCCTGTTTCCGGCTGTATATATATGATATGATAGGACCGAGGATCTAGGGGGTAGAGGAACTGAAAGAAATTTTCATTAGGCGAGAAATAGTACCGGGTAGACTAATGGGACTGAAGGATGATAAATCCCCTGGGCCTGATGGTCTGCATCCCAGGTTCCTCAGGGAGGTGGCTCTAGAAATGGTGGACGCATTGGTGACCATTTTCCAATGTTCAATAGATTCAGGATCAGTTCCTATGGATTGGAGGATAGCTAATGTTATCCCACTTTTCAAGAAAGGAGCGAGAGAGAAAACGGGGAATTACAGACCATTTAGCCTGATTTCGGTGGTGGGAAAGATGCTGGAGTCAATTATTAAAGGGGTAATGATGGTGCATTTGGATAGCAGTAAAAGGATAAGTCCAAGTCAGCATGAATTAATGAAAGGGAAATCACGCATGACTAATCTTCTGGAATTTTTTGAGGATGCGACAAGTAAAATGGATAAAGTGGATGTAGTGTATCTGGACTTTCAGAAAGCCTTTGATAAGGTCCCACACGGGAGATTGGTGACTAAAATTAGAGCACATGGTATTGGGGGTAGGGTGTTGACATGGATAGAAAATTGGTTGGCAGACAGGAAGCAAAGAGTAGGGGTAAACGGGTCCTTTTCAGAATGGCAGGCAATGGCGAGTGGAGTGCCGCAAGGCTCGGTGTTGGGGCCACAACTGTTTACCATATATATTAATGATTTGGAAGAGGGAATTAGAAGCAACACTAGCAAGTTTGCGGATGACACAAAGCTGGGTGGCAGTGTAAACTGTGAAGAGGATGTTAGGAGGTTGCAGGGTGACCTGGACAGGTTGACTGAGTGGGCAGATGCGTGGTAGATGCAGTATAATATAGATAAATGTGAGGTTATCCATTTTAGCAGCAAAAACAAGGAGGCAGATTAATATCTCAATGGTGTTAGGTTAGGTAAGGGGGAGGTGCAGCGAGACCTGGGTCTCCTTCTACACCAGTCACTGAAAGTTGGCGTGCACGTACAGCAGGCAGTGAAGAAAGCTAATGGCTTGTTGGCCTTCATAACAAGGGGATTTCAGTATAGGAGTCAAGAGGTTCTTCTGCAGTTGTATAGGGCCCTGGTAAGAGCACATCTGGAGTATTGTGTATAGTTTTGGTCTCCTAATTTGAGGAAGGACATCCTGGTAATTGAGGCAGTGCAGCGTAGGTTCGCGAGATTGATCCCTGGGATGTCGGGACTGTCATATGAGGAAAGATTGAAAAGACTAGGCTTGTATTCACTGGAGTTTAGAAGGATGAGAGGGATTTTATAGAAACATATAAAATTATAAAAGGACTGGACAAGCTAGATGCAGGAAAACTATTCCCAATGTTGGGCGAGTCCAGAACCAAGGGCCACAGTCTTAGAATAAAGGGGAGGCCATTTAAAACTGAGGAGAGAAGAAACTTTTTCACCCAGAGAGTTGTGAATTTGTGGAATTCTCTGCCACAGAGAGCAGTGGAAGCCAAATCACTGGATGGATTTAAGAGAGAGTAAGCAGAGCTCTAGGGACTAGTGGAATCAAAGGATATGGGGAGAAGGCAGGCAAGGGGTATTGATTGTGTACGATCAGCCATGATCACAATGAATGGCGGTGCTGGCTCGAAGGGCCGATTGGCCTCATCCTGCACCTATTTCCTATGTTTCTATGTTTCTAGGTGGATTTATAATAGGAAACAAGGAAATGGTTGGACAGTTATCAAGTCAAGTCAAGTCAAATGTATTTGTCACATACACATACTGTGCAATGAAATGAAAGTGGCAATGCCTGCGGGTTGTGCACAAAAAAGTTATATGAGTATTTTGATTCTGTCTTCACTAAGGAAGACACAGACAATCACCTGGAAATACTAGGGGACCGAGGATCTAGTCGCTCGTCTCTAGTGGGAGGGTGTAACTGAAGGGAATCTACATTTGTCAGAAAATGGTGTTAGGTAAACTATCATATCATATATATACAGCGCGGAAACAGGCCTTTTCGGCCCACCAAGTCCGCGCCGCCCAGCGATCCCCGTACATTAACACTATCCTACACCCACTAGGGACAATTTTTTACATTTACCCAGCCAATTAACCTACAAACCTGTACGTCTTTGGAGTGTGGGAGGAAACCGAAGATCTCGGAGAAAACCCACGCAGGTCACGGGGAGAACGTACAAACTCCTTACAGTGCAGCACCCGTAGTCAGGATCGAACCTGAGTCTCCGGCGCTGCATTCGCTGTAAAGCAGCAACTCTACCGCTGCGCTACCGTGCCGCCCCTTGTTGGGACTGAAGGCAGATAAATTCCCGGGGCCTGATGGTCTACATCCCAGGATGTAGGTGATGGCCTTAAAATCGTAGATGCATTGATAATCAATTTCCAATGTTCTCTAGACTCTGGATCAGTTCCTGTAGAACCCAGGTCTCGGGGAGGGAGAGATCTCGGAAATGTTCAGTGCGAGCGAAAAGAGCTACTCCAGAGTTCTATTAAACATGTGTTTTGTTGAAACTGCCTCGATGTATGGTTTATTAAAGCAGCAGATTGCACAGAGATCCATATAATAACCCATATTGTTCTCTGTCTGGCCAGGTCAGGGATAGGTTTAAGTTAAGTTGCTAGTGTCAAATGAACCGAACTGCAGTGTAACAGTTTCTTTCGCATGCTGTCCAAACAGATCAGATGTAGCAAACCCCCCCCAATCAATCAAGTACATTAAATAGAGCAAATACGAAGATAGAGAGTGCAGGATATAGTTCTCAGCGTTAAAGTAACGCATCCGTTTAGATATACAGCTAAAAACAGGCCATTTGGGCCACCGAGTGCACACCGACCATCGATCACCTCCGTTGCACTTCTGTATCATGCACACTCGATGAAATTTACAGAAGCCAATTAACCTACAAACCTACACGTCTTTGGAATATGGGAGGAGCCCATATGGTACCCAGGTGGAACCCAGGTGGTAGGGAGAACGTACAAACTCGGCACAGACAGCACCCATAGTCAGGATCGAACTCGGGTCTCTGGCCATATGGAACAGCAGCTCTTCATCACTGTGCCGCATAGTTCCATAGACAAAGTCTAATCTTCTCAAAGGGGAGAAATGAACCGGGCAGTACAGATTATTCATCTACATCACCAATATGGTACCCACATTGCACCCAGTGCAGACCTCAATTGGAGCAGCATAGCGATCGCTCTATACCACCCACAGTGCACCCCACACTCTCGCACCCTCGGCTAACAGCCCGACATCTAACCCTCCAGAATTAGACTGCCTCTGTGGGTTCCGACTCTCTGTTCTCCGTGTTTTCTTAATCTCTCTTCCTCACCTTCAGCCACATTCACCTGATCCATCTATCTGTGCCCCCTTTCTCCATTTAACCAGTTCATTATTTCCCCCTGCTCTTTCTCCCCCTTTCTGTCTCCCCACCTGTCACGTTCTATCTCTCTGTCTTTCTGTCGTGCGCTTTTTGCCTCTCTCTGTCTCTCCCTGTCTCTGTCTCTCCCTGTCTCTCTCTCTCTCTCTCTCTCTCTCTCTGAAACTCACAGACACACAGACACACACACAAACCGTATCTCTGTCACTACCCCCACCCTGTACTCTTTCTTCCCCCCACTTCGCTCTTTGTTTGTTTGTCTACCTCGAATTATCTCTACATTTGAAGCCATTAGGGAATTAGTTCCTAATCCTGGTTTAGGGATTAAATGCTTGAGATCATCCCATGGATTGGGCCATTAGCAGTCTTTAAAGCAGAGGGACAGTGAACAGTTTAGGGGGAAGGGAGAGAGAAGGGGAGAGTGTAAACAGGAGAGGGGGTAGAGAGAGAGTGGAGGAGATAGAGACAGAGAGAGAGAGAGAGAAAGGGCATAGCTTGAACCGTTGCCCGCGAACTTCTTACCCATTGGTACTGTAACGCCCAAATTGAGACTCTCTTTCGCCACAGAAATAGTTGGCGGCCGGCGAGTCCGTCAACCGGCACACAAATATTTTTGCAAGTGCAACATTCTCCACCCCAGGTCCCCGATGTAAAGGGGGAGGACTCCCTTGTAGAGAGACCTCCACTGGGGACCGCCCCCGCCGTCAGGGCGTATCGGGACAGAAGACGAAGGCGCGGAGACGAAGAGTGTGCAGGAGCAGCCTGTACAGTAAACATCCCCTGCATCACGGAACAGCAGGCAGGGCATCTGGGAGAGGCGGCTCATGTTGTGTAGGGCAGGCTCCAAGGAAATATTCCGGAGCCTGTGCCAGATGAGCAGTTCGGGCGGAGTGGGGGTAAGGTCGGCCGGAATCACTACAAGCACACGCCGCTCCCCAACACCCACCGCGACAGCATGATGAACGGTCCCCCTCGCAGCCACAGCACCCCCCCCCCCCCCCCCCCGAGGAGCAACGCGCTGACTGAAGATGACCAAATTCCTCACTCTTGACACATTGCGGTAAAAACTTAGCATGAGCCGTGTGGCGGGTCGACTGATGCCCGTCACCTGGGGGCCGCAAAGCCCCCCTTAGGCAACGGCCCTGGCGGAATAAATACGTGGCCAGAGCGTGCCATCTGGGAGGGTGCTCCGCGTACACGAGAAAACCTGCTGGCATTCACGCATCCTCCGCAGGTCACCAGGGTCAGTAAACGTAAGGATAGGCCGAGAGAACCAACTCCACCCCCGGTCCTGGAAGAACCAGGCCTGTCAACCGCCTCCGAAGAAGACGCAGGAATAGCTCCACATAGACCGTGCACAAGCGGACCAGGTACGGGCCCCCCTTGGCGAACCTCCCTCCCAAAGTGAATGGGAGCCAACAACACACGAGACACGAGACACTCTGCCAGACCCGGTCTCTCTCTCTCTCTCTCTCTCTCTCTCTCTCTGTCTCTCCCTTCTCTCTCCAGCAGGCCCTCTCTCTGTCTCTCCCCTTCTCCCTCACTCTTCCCCCCTCTCTTGCTCTCTCTCCCACCCCTCCTTATCGCTCTCTCGCCCTCTCTTCGCGCCATTCATGGATGCGAATGCCTTCAGTATGGGGGAGTCTGGAGATGAGATGAGACGGATCCGTGCGAGACGATTAGGCGTGTGACCGCGCTTCTCGATCCGACGCAATCTGGGATTAGCTCACTGGATGGGATTAGCAGCGATCAGTTAAATTGGGCTCAAGTGCAGATTGGGTGATGGGTTGTAGCAAGGGCCTTGGAATCTCTGTTCCCCCGATCCCCTCTCCTCGAACCACTACACCCCTCCTTCTTTCTGTAACCCTTCTGGTCACTGTACCCTGCCCTTTCTGTACTCTCTTTGGGTCTTCAAATCCCTCCATATCTCTGTAGCTCCCCTCTTCTTCTTCTCCACTCCACCCTTGAATCCGTAACACTTTACGGCTCCCAACCACCTCCCTGTCTCTATAACTCATCTGGCCAATTTGCAATCCCGCCCCCTTGTTTCCAGAAGATCTCGCATCTCTCTAAATCCCTATGGTCCCATACCCTTCCCTATCTCTGCAACCACCACCGGCCTCAACATCTCGATTTCTTTAGCCCCGTACGGCCTTTACATCCTTGACTGTCTCTGCAACCGCATCCGGGCTCTACACTTCTTCCTGTCTCTGTAACATCTACACGCCTCCCTATTTCTTAACCCCCTTCGTCCATGCACCGCTTTCTGCCTCTATAAACCCATCTGTCACATGCACCCATCTCCCCTTACATGTAACCCCCTCCAATTATGTAAACCATTGGTCACCACATTTCAGGATGGATGTGGACCCTATGGAAAAGGTGCAGAGGGCGTTTACCAAGATAGTGCCTGAGATAGAGGGTCTTCGGTATCATGTTGGACTAATGCAACATTCTCTCCAAAACGTTGGAGGGTGGCAAATAGCGCAACTGGTAGAGTTGCCGCCTCACAAAGCCGCAGAAACGCATTCGATTCTGACCTCTTTTTTTTTTTTTTTTTTAATATATAAAAGTTTTATTCCAAAGAAAAACATACACACATACTAAGCAAAATGTGATCAAACAAAAGCCGCCTGTATCGGCAGTTTACAAATTAAACAATTATCACATTAAAATCCCGCCATCTCTGTCAACAATACATTCAACCCCCCGCGGCGACCAGCGTTCCCGGAAGGCCTCCATAGTCCCCGTGGACACCGCGTGTTCCCTCTCCAGGGACACGCGGGCACGGACGTAAGCCCGGAACAGGGGTAGGCAGCCGACTTCTGTGAGGCCGTCGACTGCCCGCTGCCTGGACCCGCGGATGGCCATCTTGGCCAGGCCCAGGAGCAGACCGACAGGGAGACCCCCTCCTCCCTCCTGACCCTCCCCCCTCTGTACCGGGTGCCCAAAAATTAAAAGCGTAGGGCTAAAATGGAGCCAGAACTTGAGGAGCAGCCCCTTCAGATACTGGAACAGGGGCTGTAACCTCACGCACTCTGTATACAAATGGTACACGGTCTCCTCCTCACCGCAGAAGCGACAGGCGGCAGACGAGACCGTGAACCGGCTCAAGTACCTGTTACAGGCTATAGCCTTATGCAACACTCTCCACCCCAGGTCCCCGATGTAAAGCGGGAGAACCCCCTTATAGAGAGACCTCCACTGGGGACCGCTCCCGCCGTCAGGTGGTAACACGGACCGCCAGGGCGTGTCCGGACGGAAGACGAGAGCGAGGAAGTGGAGAGTGTGCAGGAGCAGCCTGTACAGAACGCGCCTCTCCGCGTCACGGAACGGCACGCTGGGCATCTGGGAAAGGCGGCTCATATTGCGTGGGGCCGGCTCTCGGGAAGGGACCCGTGCCGTGGGCCCAATGAGCAATTCCGACGGAGCGGGGGTAAGCCCAGTCGGAATCGCTCCACGCACACACCTCTCCTCGACACCCACCGTGACAGGGTGAGGACCGGCCCCCCTCACAACCACAGCACCCCCCTCCCCCTGAGGAGCAGCGCCCTGGCTGAAGGTGACCAAATTCCTGGCTCTCAGGAGATCACGGTAAAAACCAGGCAACTCCCGCCTAGCGCGCTGACTCATGCCCGCTACCGGGAGCCGTGATCCCTCCTGGAGGCAGCGCCCCTGGCAGAAAAAGTACGTGGCCAGCGAGTGCCATCTGGGAGGGCACTCGGAGTACACGTACCTCCGCAAGGTCCTGAGTCGGAGGGCTGCCACCTGAGTGCGGACGCAGACCAGCGCCTGACCGCCCTCCTCCAACGGGAGACTCAGAACCCCAGCAGAGACCCAGTGGTTCCTCTCACCCCAGAAGAAGTTAACTAACCTCCTCTGTATCATGGCGATGAAACGAGAGGACGGGACCAGAGTGGCCAGCCGGTACCACAGCAGAGAGGCCACCAGCTGGTTTATGACCAAAGCCCTACCCCGATATGATAACACACCAAGGAGGCCTGACCAGCGCCCCACACGGGCGACCACCTTCGCCTCCAACTCCTGCCAATTCGCCTGCCAAGCCCCCTCAGTGGGACTCAGGTAGATCCCCAGATAGAGGAGGTGCGTGGTGCTCCACGCAAAAACTGCCATCTCCTCCGGCAGGGAGTCTACCTGCCACTGACCCACCAAGAGCCCAGCACACTTCCCCCAGTTGATCCTGGCGGAGGATGCGGCTGAGAACACCCGCTGGCACTCACGCATCCTCCGCAGGTCAACCGGGTCGGTGAACATTAGTAACACATCGTCGGCGTAGGCCGAGAGAACCACCTCCACCCCCGGCCCCGGCAAATCCAAACCTGCCAGCCGCCTCCGTAGGAGGCACAGGAATGGCTCCACACAGAGGGAATAAAGCTGGCCGGACATGGGGCATCCCTGACGAACCCCCCTCCCAAAGTGAATGGGAGCCAACAAAGAGCCATTGACCTTGACCAGGCACTCTGCAGCAGCGTATAGGAGCCGGACCCGGGCCACAAAATGGGGTCCGAATCCAAACGCCCGCAGAGTCCCGAGAAGGTAGTCGTGTCCCACCCGGTCAAACGCCTTCTCCTGGTCAAGGGAGAGAAAGGCAACGGACTGACCAGCCCTCTGGCACAGATGGATCAGGTCCCGGACCAGATGGATATTGTCCTGGATGGACCGGCCCGGGACTGTGTAGGACTGGTCAGGGTGGATCACATGGGACAGGACGGGCCCCAGGCGATTGGCCAATGCCCGTGCAAAGATTTTGTAACCCGTACTGAGAAGAGAGACCGGGCGCCAGTTCTTCAAGAGGCGGAGATCGCCCTTCTTGGGCAGCAGGACGACGACTGCCCTTCGCCATGAGAAGGGCATCTCCCCGGTCGCCAGGCTCTCCCCCAACACCTTCACATAGTCGCCCCCCAGGACACCCCAGAAGGCTCGAAGAAACTCCACAGTCAGCCCATCCAGCCCCGGAGACTTGCCCCTACTGAGCTGGTGCAGGGCACCAGTCAACTCCTCCAGAGTTAGGGGATCATCGAGGTGCTCAGCCACCTCCCTGCACACTACGGGTAAGCCCTCCCACAGCACCCCTTGTGCCTCCCCACTAGATGTTTCCTCGGAGAACAGAGTGTCATAGAACGACCTAACTGAGGCACCGATCCTCTCTGGATCCGTGACGGAGGAGCCATCGTCCACAAGCAACTCGACAAACTGCCTGCGGGCACCTCGGCACTTTTCCAGGGAGAAGAAAAAGGGGGAGGCGCGGTCCAGATCGTGCAACATCTGGACTCGCGACCTCACATACGCGCCCCGGGACCTCCTCAGCTGCAAGTCCCTCAGTGCCCCTTTCTTCTCCTGGTACTCCTCCCACTCACACGATTCCCCCTCCGTCTGACCCAGGCGAGACTCCGAGTCGAGCAACTCTCTCTCAAGCCGTCCGATCTCGGAGTCCCGCCCCTTGGTCGACCCCCTCGTGTAGTCCTGGCAAAACAGACGGACGTAAGCCTTCCCTACATCCCACCACTGCCTTAGGGAAGGGAAACGCCCCTGCCTTTCCCTCCACTCCGCCCAGAACTGCTTGAATGAGTCCCGGAACCGGCGCTACTCCAGTAGCCGGTTGTTGAAGTGCCAGTACGCGGACCTTGCCCGTGTGCGCGTCGGGATAAAGTCCACTCGCACCAGGCAGTGGTCCGAGCACGGCTCCAACCGCATGGAGGCTGCCGAGACACAGGACACATAAGCCTTAGACACATATACACGGTCAATACGGGAACCACCCCCCTTAAACCTGTATGAGAAGGCGCCGGAGTTGGGATGGAAATTCCTCCAAGCATCTACTAGCTCAAAAGAATCCACCAACTCCCTTAATGTCTTGACCGCTGCCGGATCGCGCTGAATGCCAGAGCGATCTCTCGCCTCAAGGGTACAATTAAAATCACCCCCCAGGAAAACACACTCCCCCCGATCGATGGTGTTCAACAGCGCGGTCACTTCTTGTGTTAACCGCGTCTGCATAGCACCGCTCTTGGGGGCGTACACATTAATAAAATGTAACGGCACGCCATCCAGGCGCACGGCCAGATACAACAACCGGCCTGGTACCATGTCCTGCACCTTGACAATCTCCGGCTGGAAAGATGGGGCCAACAGGAAGGCCACTCCACTCGAAATGGAGGTGAGATGGCTCATGTAGACCCCCCCTTCCCACTCCAGGAGCCAGGTGGGCTCGTCACTAGCCACAGTGTGTGTTTCCTGCAGGAAGCTCACCGCGTACCTCCCGTCCCTCAGCACCGAGAGATGGTGAAACCTACGGAGAGACTCCCTGGCCCCATTAATATTCAGGCTGGCTATAGTGAGCTTCATTTTGAAAGCGCACAAGAACTTTTACCAGCCCCCCTTGACGGAATGGAGCCTCCCCAAGCCCTCTGCCCTTTCTTTAGGGACTTAAAAAGCTCTTGGAGCTGGCGCCGCTCATTTTTCAATACACCTGCCAAGTTCCCCTCCTCCTGAAGGATGGCATAAATGGACTGCAAGGGTACCGTCAGGTCTGACCAGAGGTCGACAGCCAGATCTGCCTTATTCCTCTTCCCTCTGCTGTCCTTCAGAAACTTCCGGAGTTCCCAGATATCAACAAGCCGAGACACGGGGCTGCGGGTGGGACAGTCCATCAACTCACTGTCGCTGGACTCCACGTCCCCCTCCTCCTCCCACTCAATGTCTGAGCCCGAGTCTGGATAGTTCTGACTCCCAGCCGCCTCGCTCACCCCTCCCTGTGAGGTGGGCGGGTCGGCCACATCACCCGGTCCCTCCTCCGTCACCATCCCACCCCCAGGATCAGTGACGGGGGCAGGTACCGGTACCTCTAACTGTGGCAAGCTGCCTGGTAAATGGCCAGGCTCCTGCACACCCCCACTGCCCTCTGTAACCGGATTGGGGGCAGTGATGTTGGAGGAAGTCTCCGGGGCGGGCAGTGAGAGGGTACGTCTGGAGTCCGACCGAAGGACACGATCCGAAACGACCATGTTCTCCTTCGCACCCAGGGCACCCGGCCCAGCACCGTCACCCAGAGAGTCCCCGTCCCCCACCACCAGGGGAACCACCTCGCTCTGGCCCTCAGGGGGCGATGTTCCCGGAGTCTCCCCTGCTCCCTCAGCCGATGGGGCAGCACATCCCTCAATAGGACTCGTAGCCTCAGTGGGGAGCATGGGCTGGGGACCCACCCCCACACTCAAGTCCCCCCCATCAATCTTCCCCTGGTCACCCTCTAAGCCAGCGGACGCAATCCCTGGGGGAACAGCCCCCTTGGGTAGTGTGTCACCACTCTCAGGTGGTCCCTGCACTACAGAGGCATCCTCCTGCCCACAGGAAGCGTGTACTGGGTACTCTGCCTCAACAGGGGAGAAACACCTCCCTTCAGGTCGCCCCTGACCTTCAGGGCCGTTCTCCGTGTCAGAGGACCCGTGCCTCCTCCTCTTATAACCACTAGCGTGCGGTGGTACAGTCAGCTCCATTGCTGAAGCCTGTTCCTCCGCCCCACCATCTACCTGCTCATCCTCTCCAGCCCTCAGACCCTCAGGCTCAGAGGCGAGCTCGATAATATCTACTGCCGGGGGACCCTCATTAAGGTGACCTTCTGCCTGGCGTCCCGCTTGAACGTTCTTCTTCTTCCTTTTAGCTTTCTTACTGTTCTGTCTCTCCCAGTGCCCCTCATCCACCCCCCACCCTGCACCGGCATCCCCTGCCACAGGTACGGGACATGGGGGTGGTGGGGGAATGGAGGATGGGAGCAAGGGAACAAAGTCATCACGGGCCACCGTGGTAGAACCAGCAGCCCCAGATGGGCCAGCACTGCCTTTCTGGGCCACCTTGGTGGAGCTGGCAGCCTGGTGCTTGGGACAATTCCTGCGGAAATGCCCCACCTCTTTGCATGCATGGCAGCGTGCTTGGCCCGTGTTCCAAAACACGCGATAGCAGAATCCTTCCCATTCAACCTCAAAACTCCCCTCCATATCAATCCCCTGTGCCAGCTGTATGTACACACGGCGATTGAACGTTAATACATGCTGCATTTCGGGATCATCCAACCTATGCAACAGTTTGGTGGGCCCAGACCGCACCTCCCCCAGCTTAGTTACATGTGGGAGCAGGAGCGCGTCTGGAACATAAGGGGGAACGTTGGACAGCATGACCGGCAGCACGGGCCGTCCCCATGGGTCCACCGCCATGTAAATCCCCGCCACCGTGATCCCCCTTTCCAATGCGGTAGCCACCGACTGCTCAGTCTTTAGGATGACAACAGCCTTCCCACTGACCACCGCGCCTGCCATTATGGCCTTCTTGCCAACAGTCTCCCCCAGCGCGGTTAGCACAGCCTTGAAGGTAATGTTGCCCTGCAAGGTCACTTTCACCCCGTGTATACGCCCCAACAACTCATGGCCCTTAGTCACGGAGACTGCCGACTGTACGGCAGCTGCATAATTCTTGGGGGCCGCCATCTTTAGGGCGTGGAGCAAAACAAAACGTCTCCGTTTTTTATAAGTCAAAGCAGTCTTTCTGCTATTGCTGCACCTCCACGCATTTGCAGCAGTTTAAAGTCGTGAAGGCTTTCCTGGCAAAGCAACAGAAAGCAGTCTCCTCCTGATAAGATAGGGAAAAGTCCGTGCCAATCCTCCCGTCGTAGAAAATGGAGCTTCCGGAGGCTTCTTCCCCAGGTCTCGGTCGCCCTCCCGGCTTCAACGAAAATCCAATGCACTGTTGCCGTACTTACCCGGCACACCTGGACCGGGCAAAGTCGGTGTGGGAGGGAGCTTTCCGATGCTACAGACCACAAACACCGCTCCAGACTCAGCTCCCACCAGTTCAAGTGCAACTTGGCCTTCCGCCAGCCACTGCCGCTCCTACGACTTTCAGAAAACACGAACAAATCCTCCCCAATTAGAGGACTCTTTCAACAAAGAGAGTCTCTGCTTTCCGACAGAAGTCCAAAAAGCAAATTCTGACTGCTTTCGTTTGTCCTCGCCAAACAAATCCTTCGAAAATAATCAAATCCTCACAGCCAGCGCCACACACCCACGTCCGATCCTGACCTCGGGTGCTATCTGTGTTTCTCTCCTTGACCACGTGGGTTTCCTCTGGGTGGTCCGGCTTTCTGCCAATCTCAAACACGTGCAGGTTTGTAGATTAGTTCGGCTTTCCAGAATTGCCCCAAGGTGCAGTCAGTGGAAAGTGAGGTAACATGGAACGAGTGCGAAAGGGTGATTAATGGATACCATGTTTGGCATTGACATTGTGGTCCGACATGGATTCGGTCTGTCGAATGCTGTTCCATGCTGTATCTCTGAAAAATTACGAGGCATAGATAGAGTGGAGAGTGAGAATTTTTTTTCCCTGAACGCTACATTGCAGTCTATCTCTAAGGCTGGACAGCATAGTTTAACGTGAGTGAGGCAGAGTTTAACTATCTAAGGGAAGCGAGTTCTTTTACATAGAGTGGCAATACCCAGACACATTGCCGATGCGATAGTGGGGTTCAACGGTCTTTTAGCAGTCACATGGGAATGGAGGGATATCAATCACGTGGAGGCAGGGGACGTTAAATCAACGCGGCACCATGTTTGGCATTGTGATTGTGGTCCGATGGACCTGTTCCAACACTGTACTGGTTTATGTTCTATGAAATATATAAATACCCACTTTCACACAGACACTCCCTCTCACACACATACACAGACTAACACAGACTCCTTCAGTCGGAGACACACACACACACACACACACACACACACACACACACACACATTCTCAGGCACACAGAGACTGGTGCACACATTCCGAGTCACACACGTACACACAGAATAATACTCAGACTTTCGCTCTCACACACAAACACACACCTCACGCATAGACCCAGGCCCTCTCACACATACTCAGACTCACACACATGTACTCTCTCTGACGCACACAGCCAAACACACTCGCACAGAGTTTTTTGCCCAGAGTGTGGGAATCGAGGACCAGAGGAGATAGGTTCAAGGTGAAGGGGAAAAGATTAACAGATATCCGAGGAGTATTTTTTTCACACAAAGTGGTGAGTGTATGGAACAAGCTGCCAGAGGAGATAGTTGAGGCTGGGACTATCCAATCGTTTAAGAAACAGTTAGACAGGTAGATGGATAAGACAGGTTTGGAGGGATAAGGATGAAGCGCAAGCAAGGCCGTTGATAGGCCTGGCTTTGCCAGGACCGGGGGGTGGAGTTGGTTCTCTCGGCTGTTCACTGACCCTGTTGACCTGCGGAGGATGCGTGAGTGCCAGCAGGTTTTCTTGGCTGCATCCCCCACCAGGATCAAGTGGAGTAAGTGATTCCAGGCTTTGAGTGCATCAGTGGCAGGTGGACTCCCTGCCGGAGGTGATGACATTATATGCGTGGAGCACCACGCACCTCCTCTACCTGGGGGTCTATCTGAGTTCCACTGAGGATGCTTGGCCGGTGAACTGGCAGGAGCTGGAGACGAAAGTCGTCGCCCGGCTGGGACGCTGGGCAGGCTTGCTCAGAGCTTTTCCTTTCAGGGTAGGATGCTGGTCATAAACCAGCTAGTGGCGTCCATGTTATGGTACCGGCTGGCAACTCTTGTCCCGCCCTCCATCTTTGTAACTGCTATACTGAAGAGGCGACTGGGTTTATTTTGGGGAGATACGAAGCACTGAGTCGCCGCAGCAGTCCTGATTCTCCCATTAGTGGAGGGTGGCCAGTCCTTGGTATGCGTGCATACCCAGGTGGTGGCTCTCTGTCTCAGGACTCTGCGGAGGTACGTGTACGCGGAGAGCCCTCCCAGATGGCACGCTCTGGCCACGCGGGCATCAGTCGACCCCACATGGGACCTGCCCAGCTTTTACCGTAATATCTTAAGAGTTAGCAATCTGGTCACCCTCAGTCAGCGCGTTGCTCCTCAGAGGGAAGGGGGTGTTATAACTGCGAAGGGGGCCAGTCCTCACCCTGTCACGGCGGGGCCTATATAACATGAGCCGCCTTTCCCAGATGCGGAGAGACGTTTACTGTACAGTTTGCTCCTGCACACTCTGCACCTCCTCGCCCTCGTCTTCCGTCCCGACACGGACTGGCGTCCGTGTTATCACCTGATGGCGGGGAAGCTCCTCAGTGGAGGTCTCTCTACAAGGGAGTCATCCCCCTTTACATCGGGAACCTGGGTGCAGAGTTTTGTACAGAGTCGTGGTATGTAATAAATATTTGAGTTGGTTGACAGATTGGCCAACCGCCTATAACTTCTGCGGCGAGGAAGTGTCCGTGTTCCACGTGGATATAGAGTGTGAGAGGTTGCAGCCCTTGAACGAATACCTGAAGGGGCTACTCCTCAGGTTTTGCTTGCATTTTAGTTCCATGTTTTTGATATTTGGGCACAAGGCAGGGAGTGGGGAGGGTCGATTGGGAAAGTGGCATTTTCCTGTCGATTTGAATCCTGGGCATGGCCAAGATGGCCATTCGCAGGTCCAGGCAGCGTGTCGTCGATGGTCACACCAGAGTCGGCTGCCTGCCCCTCTTCCGGGCCTATGTCCGTGCTCGCGTGTCCCTGGAGAGCGAACTCGCGGTGTCCCCGGGGATTTCAGAGGCCTTCAGTGAATGCTGGTCGCCGCGAGGGTCGTGCGTATTGTCGATAAAGATGGCACTATTGTACTATAATGAATGCCCAATGTAATGTGACTATTGAAAATGTTTGTACCTTATGGTACACGGCAACTTGCAATTACTGAATAAAGTCCTTGTAAGGGGAAATTAAAAATACAATCGCATTCCCGCTCACACACATGGACTCCGTCCCACAACCTCACTCAGATATAGGCGCCCACACACAGAGACACTCTCACATTCTCTTTCTTACAGACGCAAAGTCACACAGACTCATAATCTCCGTTTCACCTCTCTCTCTCTCTCTCTCTCTCTCTCTCTCTCTCTCTCTCTCTCTCTCTCTCTCTCTCCTCAGCTCCCGTCCAACTGCATAGCCCGTGATGCACCCTTGCACCCTCTCATGAGGTGGAGACCCACTTCAGAGGGTTCGCGAGCGGGGGTCAGACGACCCAGGATGTCCGGACGTTGTTTCTTTAACATGGCCACGGGGGGCGGGCCGACACCCTCTCCTCGCCACGCCAATTCGCCGCTGATCCCAGCTTTAGTGCTGAGCGCCGTCTGTGCGAGACAGAGGGAAAGGAGACTGTTTCACCCTTTGCCGGAGCGCAGAGCCCCAGCGCCGAACCGACATCCGTCCCGGGAAACAGGCGATCTACGGAGGGTCACAGCACACGTAGGTTATCACACAACTCCTGCTTTCCTTCTCCCCTTTCACCCCACCCACTTCCTCATCCTCTCCTCCCACCTTCCCTCATTCCCCCATTGCTCACTGGCGTCCTGTCGTGGCAGGGCTAGGATCTGGGTCACAAACACACGACACAGAATGCCAGATTTGAGAGTAAGTACTGATCACACAAAGCCCTTAATGCAAACGGATTATCCCAACCGCTCAGGAAATCCGACTCGCTATCTAATCCGTCTACAGTGAGGACCGTGTGGTGCACCATTGAGGTTGTGCGGAATATATGAGTGTTAATGTCAAGCTTGTGACATACATCAGTGTTACAGTAAGCGGTGTGGGGTGTGTGTGTTACAGTGAGGGCTGTGGGGTGTAATAGTGTTAGCATGAGGGGTGTGCGCGCATCAGTGTGACAGTGATGAGTGTGGAGTGCATCAGTGTTAAAGCGTGGGGTGTGGCGTGCATGAATGTTAGAGGGGTGTGGGGTGCATCGGTGTTACAGTGAGGGGTGTGGGGTGTAACAGTGAGGGGTGTGGGTGCATCGGTGTTACAGTGAGGGGTGTGGAGTGTAACAGTGTGGGGTGTGGGGTGTATCAGTGTTACAGTGAGGGGTGTGGCGTGCATGAATCTTAGAGGGGTGTGGGGTGCATCGGTGTTACAGTGAGGGGTGTGGGGTGTAACAGTGAGGGGTGTGGGTGCATCGGTGTTACAGTGAGGGGTGTGGGGTGTAACAGTGTGGGGTGTGGGGTACATCAATGTTACAGTGAGGGGTGTGGGGTGTATCAGTGTTACTATGAGGGGTGTGGCGTGTATCAGTGTTAGAGTGAAGGGTGTGGGGTACATCAATGTTACAGTGAGTGGTGTGGCGTGCATCATAGAAACATAGAAAGAAAGAAAATAGGTGCAGTAGGAGGCCATTCGGCCCTTGGAGCCAGCACCGCCATTCATTGTGATCATGGCTGCTCATCCACAATCAGTAACCCGTGCCTGCCTTCTCCCCATATCCCTTGATTCCACGAGCCCCCAGAGCTCTATCTAACTCTCTCTGAAATCCATCCAGTAATTTGGCTTCCACTGCCCTTTGTGGCAGAGAATTCCACAAATTCACAACTCTGGGTGAAAAAGTTCCTTCTCACCTCAGTTTTAAATGGCTTCCCCTTTATTCTATGTCTGTGGCCACTGGTTCTTGACTCGCCCAACATTGGGAACATTTTTCCTGCATCTAGCTTGTCCAGTCCTTTTATAATTTTATATGTTTCTATAAGATCCCCTCTCATCCTTCTAAACTCCAGTGAATACAAGCCCAGTCTTTTCAATCTTTCCTCATATGACAGTCCCGCCATCCCAGGGATTAATCTCATGAATCTACGCTGCACTGCCTCAATTACAAGGATGTCCTTCCTCAAATTAGGAGACCAAACCTGTACACAATACTCCAGATGTGGTCTTACATAGAACTGCAGAAAAACCTCTTTACTCCTATACTGAAATCATCTTGTTATGAAGGACAACATTCCATTAGCTTTCTTCACTGCCTGCGGTACCTCCACGCCAACTTTCACTGACTGGTGTACAAGGCAGTGTAACGGTGATGGGTGTGGTGTGTATCAGTGTTACAGTGAAGGGTGTGGGGTGTATCAGTGTTACAGTGAGGGGTGTGGGGTGTAACAGTGGTGCAGTGATGGGTGTGGGGGCGTATCAGTGTTAAAGTGTGGGTGTGGCGTGCATCAATATTACAGCGGTGTGGAGTGTATCGTTGTTACAGTGAGGGGTGTGGGGTGTAACAGTGAGGGTGTGTGTGGTATACATATACCAGTGGTGCAGTGAGGGTCGTGGGGTGTATCGGTGTTACAGAGAGGGGCATCTATCAATGGTACAGTGTGGGGTGTAGTGCGCATCAGTGTTACCGTGAGGGATGTTGGGTGTTTCAATGTTACAGTGATGGGAGTGGGGGTTATCAGTGTTGCAGTGATGGTTGTGGGGAATAATAATGTTCCAGTGAATGATGTGGGGAATATCAGTACTACAGTGAATGGTGCGGGGTGCACCATTATTAATGAGAATGTGGGGTGTATCACTATTACAATGAGGTATGTGGGATATATCGGAGTGTTTGCTCCCTCGCTGTATATCTGTACTCTACCTATTGTGTCCCGTGGCCTGATTGTGTTTGCGCTCTCCGTCTGGTAATGAAATGCTGCCAACACCTGCTCCCGCCTGTTAACCCTTTCACCACCGGCTCCGAATGAGTTCCCCGAGGCCGAGATCGATGGATGGGGAAAGGGAGAGAGAAGAGGGAGAGAATGGGATATGTAGGAAAAGAGAATAAGAAAGGTGAAAAAGAGATAGAGAGAGAGAAAGAGAGAGAGAAAGAGAAAGAGAAAGGAGAGAAAGAGAGAGAAAGAGAAAGAGGAAAGAGAAAGAGAAAGAGAGAGAGAAAGAGAGGAAGAGAGAAAGAGAGAGAAAGAGAGAGCGAAAGAGAGAAAGAGAGAAAGAGAGAGAGAGAGAGAGAGAGAGAGAGATGCTAAGTTTTTACCGCGATGTGTTAAGAGTGAGGATTTTGTGTCATCTTCAGTCAGCGCGTTGCTCCTCAGGGGGAGGGGGGGGTGTTGTGGCTGGGGGGGGGGGGGGGGGGGGGGTGGGGGGGGCGGGGGGCGGTCCTCACGCTGTCGCGGTGGGTGTCGGGGGAGCGGGCGTGTGCTTGGAGTGATTTCGGCCGAGCTTACCCCCGCTCCGCCGGAACTGCTCATCGGGTCCAGGCTCCGGAATATTTCCGGGAGCCGGCCCCACACAACTTGAGCCGCCTCTCCCAGATGCCCAGCGTGCCGTTCCGTGATGCAGGCAGACGTTTACTGTACAGGATGCACACTCTGCACCTCCTCGCCTTCGTCTTCCGTCCGGATACGCCTTGGCGATCCGTGTTACCACCTGATGGCGGGGGTGTCCCCAGTGGAGGTCTCTCTACAAGGGAGTCCTCCCCCTTTACATCGGGGACCTGGGGTGGAGAATGTTTCACAGAGCCGTGGTGTGTAATACATTTTTGAGCCGGTTCACGGACTCGCTGGCCGCTTGTATTTTCTGCGGCGCGGAAGAGTCCGTGTTCCACATGTACATGGAGTGTGTGAGGTTGCTGCCCGTGTATGAGTATCTGAAGGGGTAGCTCCTCAAGTTTTGGCTGCAATTCAGTCCTACGATCCTGGTGTTTGGGCACAAGGCTGAGAGTGGGGAGGGCCGGTCGGGAGGGTGGGATTTCCCTGTCGGTTTGCTCCTGGGCCTGGCCAAGATGGCCGCTCCCTGGGCCTGGCAGCGGGCGGTCGATGGTCACAACAGAGTCGGCTGCCG
Organism: Rhinoraja longicauda; assembly: GCF_053455715.1. Lineage (NCBI taxonomy): Eukaryota > Metazoa > Chordata > Chondrichthyes > Rajiformes > Arhynchobatidae > Rhinoraja > Rhinoraja longicauda. The sequence goes on along the minus strand of NC_135978.1, from coordinate 34,303,406 downwards.
ACACTTTTTCCGGGCCTACGTCCGTGCGCGCGTGTTGCTGGAGAGGGAACATGCGGTGTCCACGGGGAATCTGGAGGCCTTCCGTGAACGCTGGTCGCCGCGGGGGTTGAGGCTATTGTAAATAGAGATTGCACCATTGTACTGTAATGATTGATTGTTGTATTGTGACCATTGAATGTTTATTTACATTTTGGCACGCTGAATTATGTATTTGTTGAATAAAGTCCTTAAAAAGGAAAAAAAAAGAGAGTGAGAGAGACAGGACACATAATCGAAGTATCTAGAACTACGAGAGGCATAGATGGGAAAGAGAGTCAGAACCTTTTCACAGGTGGAAATGTCAAAGACTTGGGGACAAAGCTTTCAGGCAAGAGCGGGAACGTTTAAAAGCCGTGTTGTTTACACAGAGGGTGGTGGGTGCTTGGAACACGCTGCCAGGGGTGGTAGTGGAGGAAGATGTGTGATGTAAGCTAGTGTAGCTGAAGAGGCTTTTGGATCGGCATGGATTGGGGGAATATCACATGCAGCAGAGGGGATTAGTTTACCGGCATCACTAATGGCGTGGACATTGTGGGCCGAAGGGCCTGTTTCTGCGTGATAATGTTCTATATTTTAGACTCCCCTATCCTGGGAGAAAGAGTATGACCGGACACATTTCCTGTGCCCCTCATGATTTTTAAAAACCTCTGTCAGATTACCCCATCAGTCTTCCGTTCTCCTGGGTAAAAAGCCCAGCTTACCCTCCCTCAAACTCGGAACTTCCAGTCCCGGCAAGGCCTTTCGGCACCAATTTTACTCCCCGTTGACTACTTTACTCCACCGACACTTCTTCGGCGAGAGAGGGTCCGTTGAAAGTCCCAGGACGGAAAGTCCATCTCGGCGGAATGACATTGACCAGAACTGAAGGTGCCCCTGTCTTTCAGCGGTTTCTCCATCCGCCCGCCTCATTTGCCTAGGCTCTCATTTGACTGCTGCC